>NW_007047437.1:485902-529614 GCF_000164805.1 Carlito syrichta
ATCCCACGCTTTGGGAGGCTGGGGTGAATGGATTGCCTGAGTCCGCGGGTTCGAGACCCGCCTGGGCAGCTTGGCGAGACCTCATCTCTACAATACATTAAAAAAAAAAAAATTAGCCGGGCATGGTAGTGGGCGCCTGTAGTTCCAGCTATTTGGAAGGCTGAGGCAGAAGGATCCGGAGCCCAGCAAGTCAAGGCTGCGGTGGCTTGGGAGTGGCCACTGCACTCCAGTCTGGGTGACAGAGTGAGACTCCATCTCAAAAAAAAAAAAAAAAAAAAAAAAAAAAAGGGACAATCCATCAGATAGGATAAAAAAAAGATTAAACAGGCCCAATTCCATATTAAAACATGAATAAAATACTGAGAAAAATTAAAACCTAAACTATTGCTCTTATAAGTCATTCAATTAAAAATGTAGAATCTTTCTTCTTGAAAGATAAAATATGCGACCTATTTACCAAAAAAAAAAAAAAAAAAATCTCATTTTACTTAGTAGTTCTGAAGCTGATTAAAGAATGACTAATATAGAACTAAAAATGACAAACATAGTTTTACAAGAAGTCATGGGCACAATAACTTTTCAGAAGGCTCTGATTTTGCTGAAACACTACTAAATAAATTTCCCCTAATCCACTAGATGCCTCAAGCTAACAAGAGAGGTTTTATCCAACAATGCTTGCATTTCTAAAGCTTCAACCAAAACCATGCAAGAAAAACAAAACTATATTTTTCATAGAGCTGTCAAACTACTTCTCTCATAAAATTATAAAGTTCCTTCAGAGCAACAATAAATTGACTTGAAATAGAAGAAATAAAGTTCTTTTGAAGATAATTTCTTATTTACAAATACTGACACCCAGTTGATGAGCAGAGATTCTCATCATAAATGTCAATTTGCATGACTAACTGATGTCTAAGGAAGAGTTTACTCCAGAACTTAAATCAAGAAAGATTTTTTTAATTGAAAAACCAGTGCATATGAAGAATATAGCTATATTCTATGACTTTGTCCTAAGTTCTTCATATGAAAAGTAGCTCAATGTTCATTTTTGTTTAGTTTAATTGATTTATTATTTTAGTTGAATGAATGCCCTTTATTGATTTTATTGTCTATATATACATTTAGGTAAAATAAATAATTGTTTCTATTCAAGGTTCAACTATGTTTCAGCTCAATAAAATTGACTGTTAAAATCAATGAGAGTGAGGAGAAAGATCTAAGTCAAACTTTTTATTTGTATTAGGTCCAGGTTTTGATGTCAGTCTCCAGCAGTTACCAGATCAATGACTGTGACCAAGTTATTTCTCCTCTCTGAAATTTTCCTGTAAAATGGGAAAATAAGATAACTTTTCTGGCTAGCTGTGAAGATTATATAAAAATGTATACAAAAACCTCTATGCATACCTATAAATGCATAACCATTTTCTTTTTCCCCATTGCTCTGAAAAGATGTTGAGAAGATTAAATCAGATTATAAAACATCTTATTTAAACAAAAGAGCTTTGTAATTGTAAACTTATTACTATATTACATATGAGAGTAGATTATATTTATCTGTTTGTAAGTGGATCAATTTCTACATGTCTTTCTTAACATCAGAGAAGAAAGTATTTCTAGCGTCCCATCTGATGTGGTACACTTATTCTTAGTGTCAGAAATTAATCCTCATCTTGTCCCTATAACCATGTGTCAAGATCACAGATGGTTTCACTGTAATTACAGCAATAATCATTGCCAAATTCTGATTCTAGATGACCTATCTTCCAGTGCCCTTTTCACTGCAACCTAAGTCAAAGAGTTTCAGATACGCTTGGAAATGCAGCTAGTGTCTTCATCTCTGGATGCATTTGTATTTGCCCTGTCCAACACCAAGGTAGTAGGCAAAGCTTTACTCATCACAGGTATTGAGTCTATATTCTGAAGTATACATTGCTCCTTTATGGAGCATACATTGCTCCTTTATGGAGTATACATTGCTCCTTTATGGAGTATACATTGCTTCTTTATGGCACTTTTAACATTTGTTAGATGTTGTTTCTTATCTCAAGATATTTAGATCGTTTTTATTTATTTATTTATTTATTTATTTTTTGAGTTGGAGTCTCACTCTGTCGCCCAGACTGGAGTGCGGTGGCCGCTCCCAGCCACCGCAGCCTCCACCTGCTGGGCTCCGGCGATCCTCCCGCCTCAGCCTTCCGAGTAGCCGGAATTACAGGCGCGGGCTACCATGCACCACTGATTTTTGATTTACTGTAGAGATGAGGTCTCGCCAAGTTGCCCAGGTGGGTCTCGAACCTTCGGGCTCAGGCAATCCACTCACCTCAGCCTCCCAAGTCAAGGGATTGCAGGCTGAGTCACCGAGCCGGCTTTAGATCGTTTTTAAAAAGAAGAAAGGAGAGAAGACGGAAGGAAGGAAGGAGGTGGGAGAAAGGGAGAAAGGGAGTGTTCCATGAAACGGCTATCTATACAAAATGACCCCAAATGCAGAAGAAGCCCACCACATTGTTACTGCCTAGACCCAGGGTTTATATACCACGGGGAAAGAATATGTGTGCTCTCTGCAAGACAATTAAAGACAACTCTCAAGAACAGGCAAGAATGCTATATGCATTATAGCCTATAATGTCTACAATAACATCAGGGTTGCTTGGTCTAAAAGCAGGAGTACATGTTCTTCTACTAGAGACACTACATAAAGTAGAAATCAGGAGGCATTCATGGGACTGCAGCTAACCAGAAGTCAACATGAAGGATTAGCATTTAAAGATGGAGTCCCTTTTGTCCAGGAAAGAAGGAAGGGAGGGAGGGACAAATGGAGTAGATAGAAGAGAGGGAAGGAAAGAGAGGGGGAGAGAGAGAGAGGGAGAGGGAAAGTATCTAGTATTCTTGCAAGAAAACAGAGAAAAATGGATGCCGGGCCCCTTGACTTGTGCTATAATAGCCAGCCCTCCCTTACTAAACAACCATAGAAAAACTTATCCCTTTCTTTAAGCCTCCTTCCTTAGTGTTTTTTTTCTAGGCTACGTTTTTGAGGTTTTGTGAGGTTTAGAGACAATAATTATAAAATGTTTCATGTAGTACCTGACATATGAAAATTAGGTTTCAGAAATGGTAATTGTCTTCCTGCTGGCACTTCTCTCCTTAACCATTCTCCTAAACCCATTTCCCGATGTCAAGACCCAACCCCAAACAAATTAAATCTGAATGCCTGCATGGTGGCGCCCAGGCATTAGTATTGTTAAAGCTACTTAGGTGATTTCAATATCCAGCTAAGGTTGTGAATCACTCTACCATTCTGACTTTCAAATATTAGAAATATCTGTGGAATTTAATCCTTCATCTCAAGGGTACATTTACTAGTTATTTGTCATGGTAAATTATATTAGCCCCCATATTCTCTAACTGTTAGATGATAACAGGTTTGAAATCAGTTAATGAAAAAATATCAGAGGTGTTCCACTAGGCTCCTCCCAGGTTTGATTGTAATAAAAACTTGATACTCTAATAGATTTATTTCTTTAAAACCACAGGAATGTTAATATTTTTCTCCAACACAAGGTTAATAAAATCAGGTCCCAGAAGATTATGTTTGTGTGTTTTTTTAATAACAAGAAAAAAATGTATTGGTGATGTCAAATCAAGGCAAAGAATCCTGCTAATGTGGTATTAGCCTATGTATAAACTAAGCTGTTTTGTTATTTTCTCCCATTTATTAATTGTCTTGGTGTAATTATCATTTTATAAAGGTAAGAGTTACCAGTTAACAAAGAAGTGTTGGTACAAAAGTTATTCAGGGCAGTGCTATTCGAAAGGAGGTTCTCAAAAAAAGGCAGTAACACCATCACCTGGGAAATTGTTAAAATGCAAATTATCAGAGCCCACTACAGACCTAATGAATCAGAATATCTTGATAGTGGGTCCAAGAAATATGTTTCAACAAATGAGTCCAGTGACGCTCAATGCACATTCATATTAAGGAATTACGGATTTACAGGATATCTAAAGCAAATGACATTCCTTTTTAATCCAAGATATTATCTCTTTCCTTTCTGCATCTGTTTTCATTTTTCTACAACAATGCTTTACAAATAGTTTTCTAGCAGAGGAAATTTCTTCCATCAGCTGCAGAATAACCATGAGGACTTGATGAAGTTCTAGTTTAAAAAGATCAATATTTACCTCTTTTGGAAGAAACAAAACATTTGCAGTTTATTTTTGAGTGAGTGTATCATACACAGAACCTAGAGTTTAATATCGAAGGCATATTTTGTTTCAGCAGATCCTGAGGCAATGAGAATCCCCTGGGAGCTGCATAGGACAAAATCCAAAAGTTGCAAAAAGCTGCAGAATATTAACATGATGCACTCACTTTTAGCGGACTAAAGTATAACGTTGCATTTTGGTTGCTATATACATGTCTATAAAGAAATTCATAATAAATAGAATTTCTGAGAGCCCTGACATTGTATAAAATAATCATTTCAAAATTGAATAAATGACAGTCTAGAGAAGATTCCAAGTGTCACCTCTTAAAACAAGTAATATATAATATTGACCTCAATCTTTTTTTTTTTGAAGATATAAAGCATGAGAGTATCTTGATGATAAAGGATTATTTTATTTTCTAATAAAATGGCTAGCATAACTTCACAAATAATCAACATTTTAATCATGTGTGGACTGGAACGATGGGGCGAGGTGCTGTTATTTAGTAGTATGTGATCCTTCATATGAGTTGAGAGTTGCTACTCCCCAGCCCATTAATTCCAGAAACATCCATACCATTACATTTTTTAAATGAGGTGCCCAAATTGCATGACTTTCTTGAGATTACTAATGTTGAAAGTGCACATATCCTTTTTGAAATTCTAAAAATCTTTAATGTGTCTGTTTTGAACAGGCAAGGTAATAAGTCACTCTCAATTATTCTTTTAAGTAGAAAATATCTATTACACGGATAATCCAAATAAAAATGAAACAACTGGTAATTTCTAAAATTTTTTTTTTTTTAGTGGAGTCTCACTCTGTCACCCAGACTGGAGTGCAGTGGCACACTCCCAGCCACCGCAGCCTCGACCTGCTGGGCTCCGGCGATCCTTCTACCTCAGCCTTCCAAGTAGCTGGAACTACAGGTGTGCGCTACCACACCCGGCTAATTTTTTTTATTTATTGTAGAGATGCAGTCTCACCAAATTGCCCAGGCGGGTCTCGAACCAGTGGGCTCAGGCAATCCACTCACCTCAGCCTCCCAAAGCGTGGGATTACAGGCTGAGCCACCGAGTCCGGCTTAATTTCTAAATTTTTATATCAACTTTAGATCACGTATTTATATTCAAAGTTCAAAGTTTAAATTCAAAAAGTTCAAAGCTAAAATTCAAAGATCAAAGTTTAAATTTTTTTAGTTAGTATTCTGAATTCTAACAACAGCCTAAGGGCATTAGTCATTCCCATCTCTTACCACATAGATAGAGAAAGAGATCTTTGCAGTGGTCACAAGAATCCCAATTACTACTCAGAGAGGTCACTTGACCTCATCCTGTTCCCCTTAGCAGTGAAAAATAGGGATGAGTATAATTTTAAAATACCAAGAAAAAAAGTAAGATTGTGGTATCAAATAATTGAGAACTAAATGTGAAAAAGACATATGACTTTATTTCTAAATGGTTCTCATAGTAACAAAGCACAAGCAGTTTGGGTTGGACATTTTATTTATTTTTTCATTTATCAGCTACATATAGAATCCCTCAGTTCTCCATACATAACTGAGTTTCTTTTCTTATGCCTTATGGCACATTTTCAATGTGATAGTACCTTAAAAACATAACAACTACAGCACAGCTTCCCCAGCATATTCATTAGTCAAATGCTTTGGGGGATGGGGAAAATTGTACTAAGCCATCTACAAGTATTATGCCATTCTATATAAATAGAAAAATCAATCCACAAAAATGTCAAATAGTCAAGAGATTACTAGCATAAAGAAAGAGAAATCACTGAGTATATCTATTCTACTTTTTTAAAATGTATTTTATTTAGTATTATATAAACAAGTTTGATAACAACCCTGATAAATAAGCTCTTTGGGATAACAGTTTTGATTTTGGCCAACTGCCAGTTTATTTAAATTTCCACTCAATAAATAAATAAAGTTCTGCAATTACATCCATGAACTATATCAATCCATGATTTGAGGGAGATAAATATTTTTCCAGATGATATAATAAATCAACTCAATTATATTTTTGAGAGCAGCAAAATTTAAAAGCCATAATATGGTGTTAAAAATAAAAGACTCAGTTAATTTAATAATTCTTTAATGAAATGCAGTTGGTTTTCAAATGGACACAAAAATAAGTTGACCATACAGTCTTTGTGCTAAAGGACAGCTAAAATAGTTAGAATATGAAAAACATCAAATAATATACAAGAATTACATTTTAGTGATATTCTACTTGCATAATCCCAACTAAATTTTTCCTTTAAGATAGACTGTTTCTATATAGAGAGTGAAAACTTTCATATGATTAAGATCAGTACCTTTCAGATAATTTGCAATAAATCTTAATTAATATATAATTAAGCAAAAATTGTGCTATAGGAGTTTAAGAAATTGACTAGCATCATTGGAAAAAATCTAAGGATCTTTTACAGAAATCTTAAGCCTTAAATGAAAGAAGGGGAGAACCTGTATAAATGTGAAAGAGACAGGGCACCATTAGTGAGAAAAATAGCATGAATAGACACAGAAGCAATCAAGTAGATGACTTGTTTGGAAAATAACAAGGAAGTTTCTCTTTCAAAAGCAGTGATAGTTATTGCTGGATGGATAATATATACATGAAGCACAACATCCTTGAAAAGAAAGTTTGGCCCTTAAATTATATTTTCAATAAGCAACACACAAAATGTAGTAAATAGGTCTGTAGTATGTGGCCGCTAGAGTCAGACAGATTTGCATTTGACCTGGTTCAACTCCATATTAGTTATTGATCATAGGCAGGTTACTTAACTTCATTGGATTTCATGTCCCCATGGAGCTGTTGTTATAATTAAATGAGAATATGTATTTAAAGGCAAAAATGCAATAAACTATAACCTCATGCTAATTTTTGTAATAATAGTAGAGAATTGTTTTTTGATTTTTTTGTTTCCTGGTGGTTGTGAGATGGATTGTAGAGTTGAGGCACCATGTTCAAGAAATTGAGTCTGGTATGCTTTGTGAAACTGTCAAGTGGACTTGTTTTAATGTATTTTTGACAAGTTATACAGGGGAAAGGTCAAGTTTAAAGCTAAAGAACTAGAAGTTGAATAAACATATAGATATCAATTGATATGATCTGAATTTTTTTTCTCCCATCAGGTTTCATGTTAAAATTTGATTGCTGTTATTAGAGGTGGGGCCCAGTGGAAGATGTCTGGGTCACTGGAGTGGACCCCTCAAGAATCATTTGATGTCATTCTCTCAGGAATGGAGTGAGTTTTCACTCTTAATTCCCTTGAGAACTGGGTATTGAAATGAATTCTCCACTCACTACCTGCCTCTCTCTCCATGCAGTGCTGGAGCCCCTTCTCCTTCCACCATGACTGGAAGCAGCCTGAAGCCCCATCTGAAGCAGATGGCAATATCATGCTTCTTGTACTGATTGCAGAATCATGAGCCAAATGAACCTCTTTTCTTTATGAAATACCCCCCCCTTAGGTATTCCAATATAGCAACAAACATGGCCAAATGGAAGCCAAAGAGCAAGAAGAGGTACCAGGCTCTTTTCAACAGCCAGCTCTCATGGGAACTAACTGAGTGAGATCTCACTCATTACGGTGAGGACAACATTTAGCCATCCATAAGGGATCCTCTTCCAGTGACCCAAACACCTACCATTGGGCCCCGTCTCTAACTTTGGGGATCAAATTTCAAACATGAGGTTTGGGGGAACAAACATCCAAACTGTAACATTTGGCCGGGCTCAGTGGCTCAGCCTTAATCCCAGTATTTTGGGAGGCCGAGGCAAGAGAATTGCCTCAGACCGCGGGGTTCGATACTAGCCTGGGGAAATTGGCCAGACCTCATCGCTGCAATAAAACAAACAAACAAAAATTAGCCGAGTGTGGTAGCACGCGCCTGTAGATTCGGCTACTTAGAAGACTGAGGCGGAAAGATCGCTGGAGCCCAGCAGGTCAACGCTGGGGTGTTCGTGAGTGTGCCACTGCACTCCAGCCTGGGCGATGGAGTGAGATCCCAACTCAAAAAAACAAAACAAAACAAAACAAAACAAACAAACTACAACATATTACAATCGTTTCTAAAACTTAAAAGGAAAACCTAGAAGATGATTTCATAAAATTGCAGGGAACTGAGTTATATCAATCAGCTATTGTCTGATAGTGCTGCAAAATAAACATTCCAAAATTATAACAAGCATTCATCTTTCTTGCTCATGGGTCCACAGTTTGACTGAGCCAGCTATGCTCTATGGGGTTGGTAGTGATTGACTCTGAGCTTTGTATTCAGTTCAGCTCTGCTTAGATGTCTCCACAATCTACTTGGATCAGCAGGTTATTCCTGTTCGTACTTCTCATGGCAGATGACAGAGTGTAAGAACCAAGCAAAGCCGGGCTCAGTGGCTCAGCCTGTAATCCCGCGCCTTTGGGAGGCTGAGGTGAGTGGATTGCCTGAGCCCGCAGGTTCGAGACCCGCCTGGGCAGCGAGACCTCATCTCTACAATAAATCAAAAAATCAGCCGGACGTGGTAGCGCATGCCTGTAATTCCGGCTACTCGGAAGGCTGAGGCGGAAGGATCGCCGGAGCCCAGCAGGACAGGCTGCGGTGGCCGGGAGCGGCCACTGTACTCCAGTCTGGGCAACAGAGAGAGACTCCAACTCAAAAAAAAAAAAAAAGAAAAAAGAACTAAGTCAAAGGGCAGGTGCACATCTGAAATCTTTGCTTAATCCACATCTACTACTATTACATTGACAAAGCAAGTCACATGACCTAGCACAAAATCAACTGGTATGGCAGTATGCTCTATCACTGTAGGAAAGAAAGAGAAACAAATATATGTTGAACAATAAATCCAAAGTTACCAAAAATCTTTTCAAGAAGGAAAATTCAACACTGTTAATTTTTGCTGAAAGGTCAAGTAAAATAGCATTGGAAAAGTACACATAGGATTTCTGAAATAAGAGGTATTTTAGTGAACTAGTAAAGTATAGTTTTAGCAAAATAATTAAAAAACAGATTTCAGAGGTTAGAGAGTGAATTTAAGGCAAAGAACAGTGAACTAAGCATAGATGAATGTTTAAAGAAATTTGAGACTGGGTGTGGTAGTGCATGCCCATAATCCCAGCACTTTGGGAGGCCAGGGCCAGAGGATCACTTAAGACCACGAGTTCAAGACTAGCCTGGCCAACATAGCAAGATCCCTATCTCAAAAAAAAAGCAAGGCATAAGAGGCTGAGGGGGTGAGGTGGGAGGATATTTTGGGCCTAGGAGTTCAAACTACTATGGACTATGATTGTACCACTGCACTCCAGCCTGGGCAACAGAGTGAGGTCTTGTCTCTAAAAAAATAAAATAATAAAGAAATGTGCTTGCAAAATGGACAAGAAATGACTGTTGTAGTTGGGGGAAGGCAAGAGTTTGAAAAGGATTTTCATTTGTTTACATTTTTCTTCTGTGTTTTTAGGATGAAAGAGAATTAGAAATATTTAAATGCTGACATCAGTAAGCCAATAGAAAGGGTAAGGTTTATGATCTAAGAAAAAGATGATAATAGACACAATAAGGGTCCTAAAAACATGCAGGGGTATAATCCAAAACCCAAGAAAAGAAAGCCTGAAACAGAAATTGGCTGAGATAGAAATTGACTTTCCTCTTCCACTATAATAAGTTGGAAGGTTGGGAAATATTTTGAAACTACGAACTAGTAATACTGGAAAGGGAAAGAGAAAAGAATGTAACAAGCTAGAAAAATTAGGAGAAAACCATAATCAAGAAATTTGAAAGTAGAATTACAGAGTTGAGAGGGAATGATTGAAATCTCAGGAGAGAAAGCAAGTGAACATGAGAATAATTTCCCTTCATGTTGTGGAAAGTTGAGATCCAGAACACTGGTAGAGGGAGTGGAATTAGGACAGAGCAGAGATCACTCTCTCAGATAGGTTTAAAGGATAGTTGCAGAGCTAAAGACTTATTTAGGTGAAGCCAAATTTAAGTAAAGCATTTCACCTCACAGTGACAGTTTTAGTACACAGGTAGTAATGTCTTCTTCCAGAATATGTTCCAAAAGAGTTGTGAAGAAAGGCTGGATTTAAAATTCAAAAATAGACATAACTAGCTTATGTGTGAATTACACTAAAAAATCTAAAAAGATAAAATAATCGCCAGAAAAATTGGCTGTTTTCTTGTATATTAGCAAGAAATTCCTTAGTTCTGTAGTATTTTTGCAGTATTACTTTTAGAAATAGAGGGCAATATGAACCTATAACACTGTCTTAAAGTTAGTACTCAAGATATATCTTAATTGAATAGCAGTCCCAACATTAATACCTACCACCTTAGATTAGAGAGTATACAATGGAAATTTTTCAGTGCAGTCATACCTTTTCTACTGAATTTCATTTTATTATATTTCACAGATATCTCATTTTTTACAAATTAAAGGTTTGTGACAGCTCTACATCAAGCAATCTATGGGTGCCATTTTTTCAACAGCATGTGTTCACTTCCTATCTCTGTGTCACATTTGGGGAATTCTTACAATATATTTCAACTTTTTCATTATTATTATTATTATTATGTCTGCTATGATGATCTGTGATCAGTGATCTCTGATGTTACTATTATAATTGTTTTGGGATGCTATGAACTGCACCCATATAAGACTTAATTGATACTGGATCAATAAATGTGTGTGTATTCTGACTGTTCCACTGACCACTTGTTCCCCCATCTCTCTCCCTCTTCTCAAGCTTTCCTATTCCCTGAGATACAACCATATTGAAATGAGACCAAGTAATAACCCTACAATGGTCTCTAGCTGTAGGAATGAAAGGAATATTCACATTTCTCTCCATTTAAACAAAAAACTAGATATTATTAAGAATAGTAAAAAAGGCATGTGTAAAGTTGAGATAAGCTGGATTCAAGACCTCTTGCTCCAGTTAGCCAAGTTGTGAATGCAAAGGAAAAGTTCTTGAAGGAAATGACTTACTACTTTAGTGAACACATGAATGATAAGGAAACAAAACAGTCTTATTGATAATAGGGAGACTGTCTGAGTGGTCTAGATAGACCAATCACTACCACATTCCCTTAAGTCAAAGCCTAATACAGAGCAGGATCTAACTCTCTTCAATATTGTGTACGCTAAGAGAGGTGAGGAAGTTGCAGAAGAAAAGTTTGAAACTAACAGAAGCCTGGTTTATGAGGTTTAAGGAAAAAAAGTCATCTCCATACTTACCAAAATACAATCTGAAGCAGGAAGTGCTGATGCGAAAGCTGCAGCAAGTTATCCAGAATGTCTAGCTGAAATTATTGATGAAGGTGGCTACACTAAACAACAGACTATCTATATAAATAAAATAGCCTTATACTGAAAGGAGATGCCATCTAGGACTTTGACAGTTATATAGAGGAGAGGTCAATCCCTGGCTAAAAAGCTTAAAACAACAGGGCAATTCTCTTGTTATGGGTTAATGTAGCTGGTGACTTTAAGCTGAAGCCAATGCTCATTGACCATTCCAGAAATCCTAGGACCCTGCAGAATTATGCTAAATCTACTCTATCTGTGCTCTGTACATGGAAGAACAATGCTTGGATGACAGCACATCTGTTTACAACACGGTTTACCGAATATTTTAAGCCCACTGTTGAGATCTACTTCTTAGGAAGGAAAAACAAAAAAAACTTTTCCAGCTACTACTGTTCATTGACAATGTACCTAAGAGTTCTGATTGAGATGTACAAGGAGAATAATTGTTTTCATGCCTGCTAACATAGCATCCATTCCACAGTCCTTGAAGCATGAAGTAATTTTGTCATTTAAGTCTTATTACTGAAGAAATGCATTTTATAAGGTTACAGCTGCCATAAATAGTGATTTCTCTGATGGATCTGGAAAGAAGTCAATTAAAAACATTCTGGAAATAACTCACCATTCTAGATGCCACTAAGTACTTTCATGATTTATAGGAGGAAGTCAAAATATCAACATTAACAAGAGCTTTGAAGAAGTTGATTCTAACCCTTGTGGATGACTTTGAGGTGTTTAAAACTTCAGTGGAGGAAATAAATGTTGATTTGGTAGAAGTAGCAAGAGAAATTGAGTTAGAAGTGGAGCCTGTACAATTGACTGAATTACTATAATCTCATGATAAGACAGTAACAGATGGTGAGTTGCTTCTTATGGGGATTTTCTTCTTATGGAAGTGGTTTCTTCATTGGAATCTACTCTCAATGAAGATGCTGTAAGCATTGTTGAAATGGCAGCCAAGGATTTAGAATGTTATATAAACTTAGTTAATAAAGCAGTGGCAGTGCCTCACTCTAATTTTGAAAGACATTCTACTGTGGACAAAATGCTATCAAATAGCAGGGATGCTACAAATGAATCAATCAATTAGGAAAAATTCATTGTTGTCTTATTAGAAGAAATTGCCACAGCTACCACAACTTTCAGGAACCACCACCTTAAATGAGTCACTAGCCATCAACATGGAGGTAAGATCCTCTATCAGCAAAAAGATTAAGATATGCTGAAGGCTCAGATGAATGTTAGAATTCTGTAGCAATAAAGCATTTTTAAATTAAGGTATGTACGTTTTTCCAGTCATAATGCTACTGCACAATCAGCAGACTACTGTATAGTGTAAATAAGACTTATATGCTCTAAGATCTCAGAAAATTTCTGTGACTTGCTTTATTTTGATTTTCTCTTTATTGTAGAACCAAATAAGTGGTCTGGAATTGAACCCACAGTATCTCCAAGGTATGCCTGTATATTTCTGGAAAACAATAGATAAAGGATAAATGTTAATAGAAAATCTTAGAGATACAATTTTGATTTCCAATCTAAAAATGTAGCCAGAATTAATAGTCCATAAATTCTCAATAATATAAAATTAAATAAATGAAAGTAACTTCATATTACACTTAAAATTTCAGCACATAATTCAATTTACATTTCAGAAAAAACTACCCAGAAATAAAAACCCCGAGTAGAATTAATATTATAAAATAATGGCTTTGATTTTTGCTAACAATTATATAAGAATTAGAGCAAATGATCTTTACTCTTAGTGTGTACATAAATTATGTTTTAATTTCTAGCCACATTGAGAATTTGGTAGGCTAAAAAACAAATCTTGTATTAAAATTAGCGATCTAGAAGCTATCTCTCCAAGGGTCGCCCAGGAAACTAAGGGCTCCAAAATATTGTTCCTTCTTCATATTTTGCTCTTCCTTTCACAATCAAACACTTTCTTTAGAGACAAATTTGTCATTCATGATGTCATCAAAAAATGTGTCTGGCCAAGCCCAGTAAACTATTCTGTACATGGAAATAAATTAGTGTTTAACTTGAAAGAAAAAGGATGCCCTGATTAGCTAGTAATACTTGTAGAAAAAAAATTTTTTTTTTGCCAGAAAACAAAAAAATAATGAAAGTAAAGAAGAAAAGAGGAAAAAGAGTGAACATAATGATAGAAGTAATGGCTTTGGCATCATGGTGATCCTTTAGGTATTTTAAAGCAATTCTATAGTCTTAGTCTCAGCACAAGTGCTGAGACAAATATATATATGTTTCCATTTTGCAAGCAGTAATTCTAAGTTGACCGAACACCAAGAATAATGTCAGAAATGCAGATTCTTGGGTCATATAGCAGATCTACTGAACCTGAATCTATAGGAATGAAGGTCAGGATTTCTTGTTTTTACCAACAATTAGATAATCCTTATAAACTGTGAAGATTGAAAACAACCACTCCCCTATACCACATCAACTATAGTGTGGGAATATGCTCCAAATTGATAGTCTCCTTCTGACACTTTCAGAATATGGATGGAATAGTACTACTAAAAAACCTTCTAAAATATTTTATTTGTTCACTTGAAAAAAAAAGACATTTACGGCATGGTGAGTGTCTCTGTTCTTACAATCTAGTAAAGAAAGTCAGACATGGATATAAGAAGGAATAATGGAGTCTTACAGGCACTGTGACAGAATTTTATAAGGGGTAAATTGGGTACATATAAAGGAGGTGCCAATCTTCCTGGGAGAAGTCAGGCCAGGAAAAACTTCCTGAATGAAGTGGCACAGAGGAATCTTGAAAAATGACCAGATGTTTACCAGATATACAGTGCATACACAGGCAAAGCTTTCTGTCTTATTAAAGTATCAAAGATGCTTTAAAAAAAAAAAAAAAGGTTGTTGCTTTTGCTCAGAATTCTATCTAAAGTCTTTTATAAAGAAATACTGAAAAAAAGCTAATGATCTGAGATAGATGGGACAATTCTCCATTACTACCCATAAGCCACAGCACTTGCCCCCTCAAACACAAGCAAGTATGTGATGAAGCAGATAAGCATATATCAGCTGAGCTGAAGACCTGTTGCAATCATTTAACAGAAATAATAAATCAGGACTCAAATAGCAGTGTCCAGCCAAAGGACATTGCAAGCAATTGTGAAGGCAAATATTCTCATGAAACAAAATCCTTCTGAAGAAAAGAGACAAATTTTAATTATCTAATGATTCAAATAATAAGCAATCACTGGCTTTGAAAACTACAATTGTTTTTAGACATTCAAAAATGTACTAGTATTGCCGATATACCCTAGCATGACACTTTCCTGAACTTCAAAGTCATTACAAGGAAACAGAAAGTAGAAACACATAAGAAATTACTTATACTTGCTATATGTCAGTAATTCTTTGTGATTTCTTAATATATAATTCCAGCAGAGTATTAGAAAATAGAGGGATTTTTATTGCAAGTGTAAGCTTTACACATGCTGAGAAGTGATTCTTTGAGAACATTTCAGTATGACTAATAAAATCATTTAGGCTAATAGCAGTGGCAATTTTTTCTCTTTAAAACTAATCACTTTACCATAGTAAAAATAAATAAGACAATAAGAAAATTCTCAGTCTGGTGATGTGAGGAATTGAAAGCTTCAGGGAATAGCATTTTATGAAAACCACCCGTTTAAAATATCTCTAAAATCCCAGTGGTACTGTACATCTTTTTTTAGTGATTTAGTCATATTGTAAATGGTTGTTTTATATGCCTTCATAACAGATATGATTGTTTGCAAACAGGAAACCATATGTGTTTATAGAAATAAGCATGATGATATTCTCAGCCATGGCTTGGAATGGAATCCTAAGTCCAGGGCGTCTGAACTTTTATGGCTTAAAAAAAAAATCTGGTGTCTTAGCAGAAATCAAGCTCTCAAAGAAGCTATGAAAAAGATTAAGATGAAAATATATGATTCAGTACATTTATTTAATTCTCTGTCCTCAATTACTCAACAGGAGTTTCATAAACTCCCTAACAGCATGATAAAGTCAAAAATGAAATTACTACTGGATCTTATTCAAAGAGACGGTTTGGAGAGTATAAGCCTGCCAATTTTACAAAATTTCTTTCTTATCAAGAATGATCTGAGATACAATGTTTCAAATCTACACTTAATTTCCTTAACATTCTTGAAATGACAAAGTCCTTTCATATCTAGTATCTTTCACTTCATTAAATCCTCAAAGAACATTTTATGAAACCTGGCTAAATCACTGCCTTACTTGGAACTTTTGCTCCCATGGTAAGATACATAGTTTTGTTGTTGTTGTTGTTGTTGTTGTTGTTTTTGAGTTGGAGTCTCACTCTGTCGCCCAGACTGGAGTGCAGTGGCCGCTCCCGGCCACCACAGCCTCAAACTGCTGGGCTCCGGCGATCCTTTCGCCTCAGCCTTCCAAGTAGCCAGAATTACAGGCATGCGCTACCACGCCTGGCTGATTTTTTGATTTATTGTAGAGATGAGGTCTCGCTGCCAGGCAGGTCTCGAACCCGCGGGCTCAGGCAATCCACTCACCTCAGCCTCCCAAAGGCGCGGGATTACAGGCTGAGCCACCGAGCCCGGCAAGATACGTAGTTTTTATAAGAGCTTTCTTGCTCTGCAATTCCTTTCTTTAGTCACGTGTTTTGCTTCAGTATAAATTATACTCTACCATATATTAGATTTCTTTCTGTTATTTGAACCAGTCATGATGTTCTTTGGTTCCAGACCTTTACTTGTCCTTTGAACATTTACCTAACATGCTGACTCTCCTGCCACCAAAGCACTTATCCACAGTTTTGAATTATCTTTTTGTCTATTTTTCACACTTAGCTTAGCAGCTCCTTAAAGGTGGGGTAAATTTTGACTTATTACTATATCTCCAATGTAATGTCTACCGTATAGTAGATTTGTGTTTCTGTTCTCTTCCTCTCTCTTACCATTCACCCATTTAAAAATACAATATACATGAAGGAAAGAAATATTATTCATAATATTTCTTTCCATTTCTAGCTAGCAGAGGGGATTGTTTTGTAGATTATTCATAGGAAACAGGTCCCTTTTTATTTCTAGAAATTCTTATCATTGAAGAACAAGCAGTTTTGAGAGGATCATAAATATGTAAGTCAGAAAGAGGCACCAACATAAGTAGTCTAATTATCTAAATCGAACCTGGAAAACAATCAAATGATAGACAATACAACAAAACTTACTTCCATATCTATTTTTCCAACTTCAAAAAATGAAACCACTCAGAGTAAAAGAAACTGAATACATTTTCCAAGATTACATATCTACTAAGTGCCAGAATATAGATTTAAATCTTTATCTATTGAAAAGCTATGACACTAAAAATAGCAATGAAAGCAGGGAAGTTTTAGTATTTGAATTCTAAAGAAACACTTAGGATCCACTTAAACTGAAATGTTTTACAATTCCAAAAATAATTGAAATATTTTAATATAAAATAGCAAAATGTAATCTATAGGGAAATACCAAATTCTATGATGTTGTTAGTACACAGTGATGTTTCATTGATATAATTTACTCAGTAACAGTTTGATTTGGAAACACAAAATCTAAATATTTTTGAAAGATTGATAATAATACTACAGAGGATATGCAAAAGTAAACATTCTTATTCATACTGCTAGGATTATAAATTACTACAATCCCTATAAAGGGCAACTTAAAAATATCAATAATCTGTAAAAGAAAATGTATTTCTTGGTTAGCAATTTTACTCTGGAAATGTATCAGGAATATTTCTCTAACAAAAGTATATATAGGATGATGTTCTTGTGGTATTATTTTTTTAATCAGAAACAACCCAAACTTCCAACAGCGAAACATAAATAAATTGTGTTTTATGCCAAGGGATACTATGCAAGTACTAAAAAGAATGTTTTAGCACTATAACCTGTGGAAATAAAAAAAAAAAATCCAGTAATGTTTTAAAATTGGCAGAACATTGCATATAGTATGATGCAGTGTTGATTGTAGCAATATCAATCTATTTGAAACTATATTGCATGCATAAATAATTTTAAAATATATAAAAAATCTCACAAATAGTAAGCTTTATGGAAGGATTTAAATCATCAAAAAGAGTAATCACTAAATATCTTATAGCTATAAGAAGATAAAGTTATTTTTAAAAATAGTATCTAATAAATTGGAAAATTCAGATGAACAAATTCCTAGAAAAAATAAAACTTACCAAAAAAGATAATTAAAAAATAGGAATAGACTCATAAATCCTAAAGCAATTGAACTTTTTCAATTGCTTTTAATTTAAAATACTGCCTCAAAGAAATGCAGGTGTCAAATGACTTTATCAGTGGATTCTGCAGAATATTTAAGAAAGAAATAAACTAGATCATTGACAGGTCTTACCAGAATAGAAAAGGCAGAAATATATCCCAACTCATTTAATTAGTTTATCCTGCATAAACTTGACAGTAAATTCTGACATAAAAATTTCAAAAAACATTAAAAAAATGAAAATCCTAAAAAATATATTATCAAATCTAATCAGCAATATAAATAATGGGTACTAAGTGAATCATGAACAAGTTAATTTTATTCCAGAATTTCAAGTTTAACATTGGAAAATCTATCAATGTAATTCATTGTGGTAACATAACATAAGAAAAAAAATCACATGGTCATGGCAATACATTTTAAAATATTTAATAATCTGAATTTTTAACAAATAGAAAAAAGAAGGAATTCCCCTAACCTGATAAAGGTTATCTATGAACAATATAATACTTATGGTGAAATGTTGAAAAATTTTTTGAAATCAGGACTGAGACAAGAATATCATATATCACCAATTCTACTCAGCATTGTACCAGAGATCTTAGTTAATACTGTAAGTCATGATTATCAGAAGTTACAAGGATTGGGCAGAAAGAAATTAACTTAGGTGATTATAGAGTACCTAGAAAATTAATCAGAAATCAACAGAGAAATTAATAATATTGCTAAGTGAATTTTACAAGTGTACATGTCAACATTATAAAAATTATATTTCTATTCACTAATAACAGGATTTTAAAACTAAATTTTAAAAACTAAAATTTAGAAATTATAGTTCTTACAATAGCATAAAAAAGCACATACCTAAGAATAAATCTAACAAAAGATTTGCAAGATTATTACATGTAAAACTTTAAACATTCTTTAGAAAAACTTTAAAAGATGAAATAAAGTGACATATTGGTCATGATCACAAATTGGAAGACTCAAATTGTTTAAAATATCAATTACCCTCAAATCGGTTGGTAGAGTCAGTGCCATCTTAATCAAAATTTCAGCAGGGATTCTATGGAAATTAACGGACTAAGTTTGATATTCATATAGAAAGGCAAAGATTCAATAATATTCAAGACAATTTAAGAATAATGAAGGATAACCTACTCTAGCAAATGTCAAACCTATTTTAAGTATACAGCAATTAGGACTGTGTGCACAAGGATAGACAAAACAATAAAACAGAATAGAACATTCAAAAATAGATCTGTTCATACATGGATACTTGATTTATCACAAAGGTAACATTATCAAAACATGGAGGAAAGAATAATCTTTCAATAAATGGTTCTGGATCCATTTTATGTCCACATTAATAAGAAAAAAAGTCAGATTACACACAAAAATTAGCTCCAGGTGAAATATTAAACAATACATTGTGTAGGAGACAGTACAGAAAAACTACCTCCATGACTTTGTTTGAAGGAAAGATTTATTAAACAAAACACTAATTGTGCACTCTGTTAAAACTGAGAAAATCTGTTGCTACATTAAGAGAATGATAGGAAAAATCACAGAGTGGAAGAAGATATTTGCAAATATTCTCAAAGTAGGAATATATAGAGAACCTCCTATGAATCTATAAATAAGAGACTGATAACTCAATAGTAAAACAGAGAAAACTTTTGAGCAAACACTTTGAAACAAGTTATCCAAATGGGAAAAACACATATAAAAGGTGTTCAATTTTGTATTCGTGTAGAAAATGTAAATTAAAACTATAATCAGGTATGCCTACACACACTCACATTCAGCAGAATGATTTAAATTAAAAGACAATTAATACTAAATGTTGGCAAAGGTAAGGAGCAACTGGAAATCTGATCCAGTGCAGATTGGATTGGAAATTGACACAACCACTTTGGAAAAACTAGCAATTTCTACCAAAATGATAACTAAACATAACCTATGACTCAGCAATTTTAATTAGGCATATTGCAACAAAAATGCATAAGCATATAACTACAAAAGACACATACAACAGTGAATGCTCATAGAAGAACTATTAGTAATAAAACAGAACTCAAAACAACCCAGATGTTCAACAACAGTATGAATATGTACATTGCAGGGTATTCATACAATGGAACTCTATAGAGCAATAAAAATGAACTGTTACTGCATGCAAGAATATTGATACATCTCACTAAAAATGTTGAACAAAAGAAATCTGATACCAAAAAATGCATACTTCATGATTCCATTTACATAAATTTCAAAAACAGGCAAAATTATTGTATGGCCTTACAAGTCAGAAGGGTGGTCATCTTTGAGGAATAACATGGTGGTAATGATGGGGGTTGCTGGAAAGTGTTCTTGAATGCTGACAAGATACTTTACTCTGAACTGAATGTTGATTTCACAGGTAAGAAAACTTTGTTACAGCTCACTGAGGCAAACATTTTCTGCATTTCTATTATTCTTTAATTAAAAAGGAGAAAAAAATTAATAAAATAATATAGTACTTTATTTAAGGTAAATGTCTTAGGTTTATCACCATTCAACTTGTGTGTAAACCAAAATTTGAATAAAACTTTTTTAGAAAAACTATGTTAATTTTCTAGTAGCCAAAAAGTTATGATCTCCAAGATAATATACGAAGACCAAAAGAAAGACAGTGTAAATCAATCCATTAGAAAAATGTTTAAAAACATTTTTCACTAAAATATGTTGTACTCAATGTATAAACATAATATACAAGGGAATGTTTTAGCTATAAAAAATTCTTTTATATTAAACAATTTGAATTTAAAACTGGAAATTACAAATATTTTAATAATATTTTAGTAGACATCTTGTTTATTACAGATAGCAAATCTGTACTTTCAGTAACCATGACAATTAAACACTATCAGATTAAAAGCATTAGGATAGAATTACTATTTATGATTTGCAATGTTAGGAAGCAAAATTAGGGCAAAAAAAGCATAAAAACTACTGATGCTTGGGTCAAAATTCCAATAAAAATATTTAAATGACACACTGAAATGGTCCGTTTCATGTTTGGGAAACTTCTCCAAGAAGTCACTGCTGTGAAATCTCATTTTGTTTATGAGATATTAATAAATGAATCATATGTAAATTTAGAATGATTTGATTCTTTGTGTTAATATTAAATTTATTTGGGAGTCTAAGGATAGATTCTGTTTACTTAGTATAACAAAATTTTTAACTATGACTCACAAAATGCTAAAACAAGTTATCATGGGGTCTAGAAGGTGGGTATGGAATAACACAATGATTAAAAACTTTGGTTTTGGAGTCAATCTGGATGTGAATTCTAGCTTTACTAAGCATTGCCTTTTTACTATGGCTAATTTTCCTGATCTGCAAAATGAGAATAATAATAATTTTTTCAAACCACTTCACTAGCCGGGCTCGGTGGCTCGGCCTGTAATCCCGCGCCTTTGGGAGGCTGAGGTGAGTGGAATGCTTGAGCCCATGGGTTCGAGACCCGCCTGGGCAGCGAGACCTCATCTCTACAATAAATAAAAAAAAAAAATCAGCTGGGCGTGGTAGTGTATGCCTGTAATTCCGGCTACTTGGAAGGCTGAGGCGGAAGGATCGCCGGAGCCCCAGCAAGTCGAGGCTGTGGTGACCAGGAGCGGCCACTGCACTCCAGTCTGGGTGACAGAGTGAGACGCCAACTCAAAAAAATAAATAAATAAAAATAAAACCACTTCACTGATATTATAAAGTTTTGAGATGCCTTGTGCAACATATTTAAAACAATGCCCAATATAGAGTGAGTACTCAATAAGTGGTTGTTGTTAATAACAGAAGCACAATTATAGATGAGACATTTACACAAGTCAGATAGAAAAATTAGTCTTATATCTCAGTATTTTTAATTTTCAAACTAGGCTCTAGCTCACTGCTCTAAATCACTAGGTTCACTGCTCTCACTAGGCTCTAAATCACTGCTCTAGCTAAGTGCCTATTTTTCACAAATTTCTTTGTCAATACTTGTACTATGGCTCAAAATTCAGATTTGACTCATCTGATTCTCCAAGATTGTATAGACTATATGCTAAGCCAAACTGAGGAATAAAGCTGAATATTGTCTACTTAATTAAGAAAATTAAGAAAATTTTTTTTAATAATTTAAGAAAAAGGAAAAGAGCATTGTACTTGTCACCAAAAATAAAAATATACTCCAAAACATAGAAGTATTATAATGTGTGTGTGTAACATAAATGATCAATTAATTAACTAAATACAATACATTAAAATATGTTAAAGCAAAGACTTCTGCTAGCCCGTTTCTTCTCAGATGGTTGAAAACCATAGTGAAAACTATATATAGGTATTACTGTAATAAATTTTTACTGGATTGCTTAGAACAAGCAATCCAGTGTCCCTCACATAGACAAAATAATGGCAGTCATCTTTCAAGTGAAATGTTTTAGGTAAGTATAATACATGGAACACTCAACTATGAATAAGATCACCTTTCTTCTTGTTTAGCCTTGCCACTAACGTGTGACCTTAAGCAAATTACTTATTTTACTGAGCTTATTTTTTTATCTGTAAATGTGGATAATCATGTCTTTCAATCTAACTTTCAAAACTGTTGCAAAGGATCAAATAAAGTTGTGCATGTGAGCATGCTTTGTAACCTACCAAGGATGACACCAATGGAAGATATTTTATTAGAGGAAAGGGGAATTAATTTTGCCAATATTAAGTTCCAACATGGCTAAATGTGTACATCTACATTATCTATACAAGTAAACATTTCTCCTTTGTCTAAAATTAAGAATTATTTAAAAGAGTTTTACCTAATGATTTAGCATTTTAAAATTATTGAATGTCCTAAGAATCATTTTTCATTACAAAATTCCTTATTTTAAAAAATTCTCTTTCATTTATTTCATGCAAGTCAACAAACCAGGAAGCTAATTTTTGCAATATTGTGAAGATTGTATTAGCTTCTAGTTTTTATTGATTAGTGTCCAAGGTAAAAATATGAACCCTTCATTTGTTGAAATTCTAAAAACGAGTTTAATCTTAACCTTCTTGATTGATTCCTTCAGAAAATATTTATTGAGTGTCACCTATAAATAAGGTCTTTCACTGAACACAAAGAAGACTGGGGGGAGGGTAACAGACAACTAAACAACCAGTTACAGTGTTATGCAAATGATATGGTAAGGATATCCACAGGTTGTTATTGAAGCACTGAATAAAGGCTCAGGACTGGAAATTCAGGGGAGTCCTCATAGAAATAGTGGCACCTGACCTGAGGCGTGAAGAAGTTAGGTCATTTACAAGGTAGACAAAGAGACAAGTAATTTATGGCAGACAACAAAACATGGGGAACTTGGAGGGGTAGTGTTGAGAGAAAAGTGAAAATATGATGTGTTAGAGGACAGGCAAACAGCTAAGTGTGACACGCTGTGGGAGAGATGAAATCGATCTGCGTAATGAGAAAATGAATTTAGAGAAGTTACCAGGAACTATTTAATAAAGGACTTTAGGTGAAATGCAAAGGATTTCATACATCTTATTATAGACAAAAAAAAGGGAGATCCATCAAAAGATTTTTAGCAGAGGAGACATGTGAGATTGGTTTTTAAAAAGACAACTATGGTTATGGTGTGTAGAATATGCTTAGGAGAAGGAGATTACAAGAAAGGAGACTGAAGTAGGGACCCTGAAATCTAAATGTGTTTGTTTCTTACACAAAAAACAAAGTCTTAAAAAGATTAAGTGACTTACCTCAAACCACATAGCTAGTAACTAGCTGAGCTGGGTTTTATGCAAAGCTCTGTATAACTCTTAACACCTATACTCTTAGGGACCAGACAACCTGCCTCTCGTAAAGTAAACTAATGTGATCAAATCGAATCATTTAGAGAACAGTCCAGGGTAGGAGAAGCATGACGTGCTCAGGTCTACACCATCAAAATCAAGTACAGCGGTGAGCAATTATCCAGTGAATTAAGGACCATCTGGATAATCCTGGCAGAAGCAGATTTAGTGCCTGAGTCATTCAGATAATTGTGCAAACAATGTGCCCCGCTCTGGCTGAGTAACCTGGTCATTAATATCTTCTGTAGTATATTTTGCCCTGTGGCACTTCTGAAATGGACAATAGTAGCTCAGAAAGAATTAAGGTACTATTTACTTCACAGGAGGGCCGTGTAAAGAATAATGGGATCTTAATAGACCGAGAGTGTGTTTTATGTATCCCCAGGAGACATTCACAGTGGGATATACACATGATATACATAAGCCAAATTCCGCTTCAAAGGAAGAAAGAAGTTCAGCCACAGCACCCTCATATATTGTTTTTATATCCAATTCTTTCTTAGGTGGCAAGTTTTCTGAGACTTAAAGCTGAGAGACACTCCCAAAAATAGAATTATAAACTAAACTACAGTAAGGTTATAAACTGTGTGTCAGAAAACATTGTGTGGCAAGATATAAGGTGAGGAAGATTTTTGCAATACACCAGATTTCCTATTATGTGAAGAAAATATGAATACACCAAGAAAGTCCAATGAAATTCACAAATTAAGAAATACAAAGAGCCAATAAATATAATAACATTTCTTGAACTCATTCAAAATTATAGACTCACATCTCAAAAGAATAACTAGATACATAATTTCTACTATCAAAATGACCACAATTTTTGTACTATTATACCAAGTATTAATAAGAGTAAGATCAAGTCAGTACACTTACTGGCAGAGTATAAATCTGCCAATAAACTTTTTGGGTAGCAATTTGTCAGTAAGTGTTCAGAAGCTAAAATAGTTATACTGTGGCTCTGGTAACTTCTAAGAGGTTTTCATGATGGTTAAGAATGCAAATTTTAATATATATTTATGTTCATTTTCATGGTTGTAAAACCGAAAAAATCTAGTCTTCATCTATATAGTAAAATATTGACAGCCATAAAATATGTTAATAAGAATATTAAAGGAAATGAATACATGTTTATTGTATGATGTTAAGCTAAAAAAACCTAAACACAAAAATGAATACTAACTCACCATAAACTCAAATCTGTACACTGAAAATACCTTCATATATTCACAGATATAAGATTGGAAGATTGAGATAGAATCTCTCCATATGGTGAAAATTGATAGAATTTTCTTTATTCTCAATTGTTCTTTAATGATTCTGTATTTCCTTTTGATCATAAAAATGTTACTTTCAATTTAATATGAGATATGCTTTTAAATGCAATTTTACACAACAGGTCATTCATTGGTAACCAAAGTGAAATATTAACCCCTCCTTCTTCTGCTATATTTTCAAGGACACACAACTGATTAGTTCTATCGTCAGGAGTGGAACCCAAGCATCTTTTGCTCCAAAGTCAGTTCTCTTTAAGATTTGAACTAAACTACACTAAAAATTTCAAAGCCAAGTAGAAGCAATAATGAAATTAAAAATACATTGTACTAATAATATATGGCATTTTAGATTAAAGCAAATAGACTTACACACTGGAAGATTTGATAAACTGCCTACTGTACTAATTCAAGCATGGAATGCCTGGTGAAACTGGCAATGGGAAAAAAAAACAGAAAATGGTATAAATTAGAACTGAAAATAAAAATGAATAAATTAATTACTGAATAAATGATAGGCACTTGGAAGTAGAGGAAAGGAAGTCTTTAAAAATGACTAACAATAAACCAGATTGTTGAAGCGTTCATTGTTAAAAGTCTATTGGTGGTGAAAAAGCAAAAGCAGTTTTCACTATGTACATTATCATTGCTGTAAACAGTACTTCTACTAATAGCTGCTATTTATAAGTAATTACTATGGGCCAAACCCTGTTTTGAATGTTTTACATGTATTATCTCAATTAATATTAAAAATGCTCTTAAGTAAGTGCTATTATAATCCCCAATTGACTTGCTGGTGTTCACTTATCTGCATCATGATATATACATGTTAACACCTGCAAGCTCCCTCCCAAAGTTTGTGCTCTTGGCCACTGGGACAGCATTTTGAAATGGCTAATGGGGAAGAGATTAGCGATGGAAATGCACCAGGAGAATTTTATTTTGAATGAATTAAACTGTCACCAATTTTGGAGGTTTATCTGAAAGATAGAGACAAAAAGGAGATGAGAAGGAGACAAAAAAGGGAAGGTTAGGAAAAGTTATAACATTTGAGCACTGTGGTATCTAAAAGTAAAACTTCAAGGAGGAGATGGACAAAGTGGAAAACAGGCCAGAAGAGAACAAAGAATAGCACACCAACAAAAAGAAAACAAACATTGGGCTTAAGAGGAGGAGCTTATGGGTGGCTTAGGCTAGATTCTGGGATAAGATGCAGACCATGGCCAATCTATATGTAGAAACAGATGAAAATGGACCACTTGTTGAGTTTTTAAAATAAGGTAATTACATGTCATGTTTTGCAGAGGAAAATATGACTTGTCTATCTATTAACTCAGTATCTATTTGGTCTCAAGGAGTACACAATACGAGAGAATATACAGCATAGCCATTACATAGTCAAAACCCCTATTGGAAAATTGAATCATTCTGTGGAAGGATATAGAAACACCTCACATCATCCATTACTCTTCATGGAGGAGATTAAAAAAAACAATGAAAGTTTCCATAGTTCCCAGTGCATAGTCTTCTATCAGTAAATAGATTATCTTCAAGTCGTTGCAACACATATTCAATTTCTTATGGTGATGCCACCTAAACAAGAATCTTTAAGGCTGTTTAGAACTGTGTGGTGGGGCATACAAAAAATATAAGCTAAAGTACTTTTCTAATTAGAAAACAAATCAGACATTAAAAGAAAGAAAATAAATCAGACATATACATATGGATTAGCAACAAAATAAGACTGAGTATGATTAGATTTCCAAAGGAAAATAATCTAATAGAGATTCCAGAGAAAGGTGATCATTCTGTGTTAGAGTCATGAATTTTAAATATACACTTAGTTGATACATGCCAATGTACTGTTACAGTTACAATTAATAGTAGCCCTATTTATTAATGGCCCATTATGCACCCACTCCTGTGGTAAAATCATGCATACATTTTATTGAACTCTCACAGCAATCTAAAAATTCAGTGCTATTACTCTTTTTGAAGACAAGGAAACCGACTCTAGGAGTTTAATTAACTTGCTCCAAATCAGATAACCAGGAAGTTGCAGTGCTAAAATTAAAAGCTAGTTGCCACTGCCTGTGATGGTTAGCTTGATAGATTAAATCACTTATCTTCAAAATGACTTGGCAAATTAGAATTGGATCCTAAAAACTGAATTTTGTGGGGATACATGTCATACAGAACTGAATAAATGTGTCTTACATTGTGCCTGGTTATCAACATTGACTGAATTTTGTTTCCAGGACCAATAATCATGGGATGCTGAAAAGTATTCTATCTGAGGGGAAACTGCTATGCAGTAGCTGTAACTACACAGTACGTTGTTGGAATATTAGAGTTAAATTTTGGGAAGACTTCAAGCAAATCACTTATGTCCTCTGAATCTTAGTTTTCTCATATGTAAAAAATGAAAAGGCTATCATTAGAATTAAATAATTCCAAGCAATGGGAAAAATAAATGCACATACACTTATCTACAAAAGAAAGTTCATGCAGCACAAATAGATATGATATGAAGCAGCAGTACAAATCTAAATATCAGGTTCACAAGTAAAATATGTACAAAGAAATATATCCAATCTAAAGGTTCTACCAGTTCTTAAGTTCTGCACCCCAAAAAGTGGGTGGATCCATTTCCAGATCCCTAAATGCTGCTAGCTATAAGTTAACACCACATAAATTTTACTACCAAATAGCCAAAGCATTATGCTCTGATAAGTCTAATAAAATATCCTAGATATGGTTTGTAAGTATTTGATGTGTGTTGCACTTCAGGCTGGTAAGATTCATATGTATGCTGTGAAGCTGAAAAATGCAGGGAAATGGATGAAGACTAAGAATTAGCACTCTAAGAATGCACTCAAAATAATATTTGAAAATATTGATCTTTACATCGGTTACAAAAACATTATTTCATGCAGGATTTAGGCAGTGAGTCTCTGGCTTTTCCTCCAGTGAAGAATTTGATTTCTTTTGCCCCTCCCACTCAGTGCTTCTAGATTGCTTCAGAAGGCCAAGGCAGCCGGCTCAGCAGCAGGGAAACCAGGCTGGGTTTGCAGGAGCTATATATAGCTCCACCTTGGAGATGTGCATACACAACCACACGTATAAATGCCCATGCTGGATCTGGCATGGGAAAACAAGGAAAGGTCGCAGCTCTTCCCTCTCCCTCCTTCCTGTCATCCCAATTTTTCAGGAATTTTCAAACCGGGCTGCCATCAGTCCCTGGGATTGATGCAGCGTCTGATTTCTCTGCAATTCTTTTGCCTAATGCTTCCAGCAATCTGACTCCAGCAGGAACCGGCAGCGGGCCAACACCTACTATCCAGTTGCGGTTGCCTGGGGAGGCTGCCTTGCAAGCTGCTCAGAGCCCATCCGGGCACAATCACTCGACTCCCTAGGAATCCCTCGGACCAAGGCCACCTTTTAGAAACTAGGTGAGAAGGTGGTTCCCAATGGACAACGCCAAGCTAGGAAAGAAGAGGCTGCCTCACCCCTCCCCAGTCTGCCGCAGATCGGGTAGAAGGGCCCGTGTCTTCTCGAAAGAGATGTAATTAATCGGAAAATGCCCTTTGAGTTGCAGGGATTTTTCCCCACCCCCCACTCCCGAAGGAAGCTAGATCTTAACTGAGGGGCCAGGGAACAAATGTGTCCCTTTTTTTCTCTTTTTTTTTTTTTTGACTCTGTGCTAGAGTCTAGAGCCCAGGTAGGATGGGGAAGATGAGTAGGTGCGGTCAGGCTTGAGGAGCAGAAGCGCTTCGCGATTCTGGAGACCTGCGGTCTCCGAGCTGCTGACATGTCTGCTCCCCCATCCCTTCCCCTGCTGGGTCGACATGGCATCCCTAGGGCGAGTCCCTGGCGGTGGCAGCCGCAGCCTCCGAGAGGAAAGTTGACGAGACACAGATCCCGGGCTCGGTTCCCCCCTCCTAGGGCACTGCCGCCCTTCCCTGTCCGTCACCCCCGGGCTACAGCATCCTGCACCCCTCCATCCCAGCACCCCGACAACCCCCACCCCATCCTTCCCACTCCGTACTTCACGACGAGCGCTGCAGCGACCACAGGGGATTTGGGGGTGCGAGGGCGGGGTGGGGCTGGGGGAAGGGGAAGGGAGGCAACAGCATGGAAATGCGCATTCTTTATTTTTCGTCTGCAAAGAGGGAAAAGTCCTGCCTCCTACCTGTTCCCTGCTCCCGCTCGCGTCGGCGCGGCACAGCTGGACCATACCCTACAGGTTTCCCACTTCCGCTGCAAACACCTGGGAGCGCATCTCCCCACCCGGCGCCCCTCCTCGCCTCGGCGGAGCCCACCCTTGCTACTTGACAGCACAAGCCCGGCCTTCTAGAGTGCTTATTGGGGCAGCGGAGAAAGAGGGGTGGGACGGCAGAGAGCTTCGCGTCTCTGATTGGACAGGGGGGATATCATTCTCACCCCAGGACCAGCGCTGGCTGCGGACTAGGGTAGCTGCTAAACCCGACTGCAAAGGGTCTCCGCAGTGCCTAGAACCAAAACCTGCTGCTACTGGATCAAGGACCCCTGAGAGGAGGGAAGCTGGTTTGATGAGTAGTCATTTGAGTACCCAAGAGGGAAGGAGGGGCCGGGCATAACCAGACACCCAACACTTTCCTGAGCTTCCCTGAAGTGAAGGGACCATCTGCTCTGGGAGATTTGTCAGGCGAAAAATATCAGAGGCAATGCCTCATAGAGAAGCATGCACCCCGGTTAAGAAATAAAAAAAATACTTAAGCGAATAATAAATAATCTCAAGAAAATTAAAAAGGTGTGAGGATTTCGTTTAATTTCCATGTTACCCAAATGTAACACCGCGGTTTCTCGTGTAGAGAAAAGGATGAACTGCTTATTCTGTAATGCAGAACTCCCCTAGCACCCGCCCCCACCACCACCACCATCAAATATCCCCTGGTAGAAATAGTTTTTTAATGGGAGAGCGCTGCACAATAATTTCTCAAGAAAGAGTAAAGGAAAGAACTTAAGGTCAAACTGCCTTGGGCAGTTTGGTTGGTGGCAAGAGTCCTAAAACAATCACTACCAGACAAACTGATACTGAACCAATCTGTTACCTATCTACTGATATTCTCATGTTAGTTCATTATTTCTTTTCTGCTCAAACACTAAGAGGATGTATATTCCCCCCCAAACCTAGGTGATCCCAGGCCTGACTTTTAGGTGAAGGGCACAGGGTAAAAAAACTTTTGTTTCCAATTGCCATTTCTGCCATTTATCCGAGTAGAATCTGGAAGTTATAGAATTTAAGAGACTCCATAAATTAAAGAAAGACCACAAGTAAAAACAGAGGAAGGGACTGGCTTAATATAGTAATATAGTGTCTTGTGAGGAATCAAGTTGCCTCCTTCCTGCAAATAGCCAAATTCTTTTTCCACCTAAATTAAGTAGCCATCTTAACTAGTGCTGAGCATAAGATATAACTCCCTTTCTCAAAGAACTTATGATAGGCCTGGGACATTGGACAACTGTTAGAGAAGATGACATTGTTATTAAATGCTAAATAAGTGCAGACCCTCAGCTTAGTGCCTATGGTTATTACTATCAGATAAGATTCTTCATAAAATGTTTTCTTCATAATACTGAAGAATTCACATTAATGTATTTCTTTTCTTTTCCTTTTTTTTTTGAGTTGGAATCTTATTCAGTCACCCAGGCTGGAGTGCAGTGGCATGCTCACAGCCACCCCAGCACCGACCTACTGGATTCAGTCTTCCAAGTAGCCGGAACTACAGGCGTATGCTACCATGCCTGGCTAATTTTTTGACTTATTGTAGAGATGAGGTCTAGTCAAGTTGCCCAGGCTGTTCTTGAACCCGAGGGCTCAGACAATCCCCTCACCTCAGCCCAAAGTGCTGGGATTACAGGCTTGAGCCACCGTGCCTGGCCCAGATTAATATATTTCAAAGTGGGAAGGGACCCCCTTAGAAAACTTACAGTGATTAAATTACTGCTAAAATACAGATAATTTACATGATTTGTGTGGTGAGAACCATCTTACACTGAACTGGAATGATTATAACTGCAATGGCAAGTTTCAAAATCCCCTGAGTCAAGTATTACACAATACTCCCATTACTTTTGCACCTCTATCCCTGGTACTTATACCCGTCATTCCATGGAGTTGGACAAATCATTCATGAATTAGTGAGCATTGATTCTGTGCCACACTCTGTGTTAGGTGCTACAGAACTAAAGGAGAATAATACTTTGCTCTTGCTAAAGATGGGTTCAGGAAGTAATTAAAATAGTAAAATACCTTAATAAAGAATGTGTATTTTCAACATTAATATCTTTTGATTCCTAAGCATGTTATTTTTATTCAAAATGAGCTCCAACACTCTCCCTAAGATTTAAGCAAAGACCAGTCTCGGTGGCTCAGCCTGTAATCCCAGCACTTTGGGAGGCTGAGGCAAGTGGACTGCCTGAGTCCGCAGGTTCGAGACCTGCCTGGGCAACTTGGTAAGACCTCATCTCTACAATAAATCAAAAATTGGCAAGACGTGGTAGCGCACACCTTTAGTTCCGTCTACTTGGTAGGTTGAGGTGAAAGGATCATCAGAGCCCAGGAGGTTGACTCTGGGGTGGCCGTAAGTGTGCCACTGCACTCCAGCCTGGACGACAGAGTGACACAACAACTCAAAAAAAAAAAAATTTAAGCAGAGAAGAAGGTGAAGTACCAAAGAAAAAATCTGAACATTGAAGGTAGCCCAGGAATTCACACTGAAAATGAAACGTCTTCTGGAGAAATCCCTACTGTCTGCATTCTTTCATTGCTTAATTAATTCAATCATTCACTCAACAAATATTACTATTATAAATATAGTGATGAATGCTATAGACAAACTCTCATAGGGTACATTCATTATTCTTCAAGCAGACAATGTTACTTTGTATATTTACTGAACTAATTAGCAGCTCTGTGTGTGTGCACACACACCTCTAGATTAGCATTAGTATAATTTCTATTTGGATCAGGCACATCACATATTTTCTGGTAAAACAATGTGTTTTCAGGATATTGGTTATTATCTCAGAGAGCAAAATCTGTTTACCTGTTCCTGGGATGCATATGAATGTATGAAGTGTGACTGCTGCAGAGCATTTTAGATTTCTCAGATCACTTTCAGATACAATCACCCTCTGTGTCCTCAAGTAAGCAAGAGAGTCTCTACCAGCCCCATTTCACACCTGAGGAATGGAAGTAGCCAAGGAGAAAAGTGTCCCTTCAAAAACAAAGGTAACAAAAAATAATAGACTTGTATATAGTGCTTGAATCTAGGAGACACCCAGTATACACTTCAAACATGAAAGTTTGAAGAATCTTAGAAATATGTTCCACTCATTCTGTGGAAAGACACCATTTCTCCAAGGTTATTTGACTACTTAGGAGAAAAGCTGCATCTAGGAACCCCAGACCTTCAAGCTACTCCTTCATTTCTTCTTTCACCACATGAACAATAACTGTTTCTGGTATTTCTTCCAGTAGGGTTCTTGCCCTTTTTCCTCCCTGAACTCAGCCTTTTGAAGCTTTCAGTACTGACCAAATTGATGTGCTCATTTTCCAACATCTATAAAAATATATGGAAGTGTGCCACTCTAACCAAAAATCAAGAAGAACTTGTCAGTAGCTGAGACTCATTTTGCTGGTAAGTCTGGGGTCTGCCTCATGAGGCTGGGATCCAAGTAATTGGCACTGGTGTTGAGCTATGTAGAAAGCTGTTGGAAACTGAGTAGTCTGCTGGGCAGGTTGCTTCTGGTACTTCTTGTCCCCAAAGTGAGGAAAAAATGGAATTACAGAAACAATAGTCTGAATTTCTCTAATCTGGCCACCCAAGGTAGACTCTATCCGCAGACTTTCAAAACAAACACTGGGACAATTTGCCTTGTTCCCTGGATGGCTCTGACTCCCTCATTGCTCACAGAATTTCATAGCACAATTTATGGAGCATAGCTTTGCTAAACTTCCTCAGCCTCGTTAATGAATTGTCATGTCATCCCCTCCTCTCTCCACCCAGCACTGGCCCTCCTTCTTCAAACATTCCAATTGCTTCCAACCAGTGATTAAATCTCAGTGAGAGGAAGGAAACTACAGCAGCAATACTGCTTTCCACAGCATGTTTCCCTTTCTTTCTACTCTGCTCCACCCACCATTTCCTCACTTCGAAGCTTCCCAGGAGAGCAGCTCCCAACATGCCTGTACGGCAAAGAAGGGGGAGAAGAAGGAAAAGGGTTCTTTTCCAGTCAGATTTCAGCTTCATTCAGTACAGCAAAAAGGCAGAAAGGCTCTGCCTACTGGTTTAAAGAGAGTCATGCTAAATCCAGCCTGCAGCATCTCAAAGATCACATCAGCCCACTGACCTAGCTTTTACACAGCCAATTGGTAATGCAGGCAAAGGGATGCACAGTGCAGCGTGTATACACACACACACACACACACACACACACACACGTACCACATGGTGGGGAGATGAGGTTGGGAAAATAGTTTTTGAATACCAAATTTAGAAAATACAGTCCACAGAAGCAACTCGCTACTCACACAGAGCCATTGCAGTCTTTCTGGGAATTAAGAGTAAGATTAGAATTCCTTAATTTTGGCAATAGCTGCTGTATACCAACAGGGAAAGTTTACAGAAAAAGCCACATGCTAATATTGCTAAGATCCCTTCAGACAGATTCCATTGTTTCACTATGGAGTCCACTGATTTTGCTTTTACACTGCTCCATTTGTATAGTAGAAATCAATGTATAATGTACCTAAAGGACTTGTTATTCCTTAGTTCATGGGCAATATGGCCTTCAAATTCTTTCAACTCATACAACTCTTGGGAAGTGGATAGTATTTAATTCAGTTGTTAAATTGTAGCTTTAGTCAGTTGTTAAATTGTAGCTTTCGTTATTCATGGAGAGTTGGCAGTCAGATATTATTAGTGAACTTCCACTCCCAACCTTAATTAATATGTTCTTTCCTTTCATCACCAACCCTCATTATAGACACTGAAAATCTATTTTCTGAATAGCTCTTTGAAAGAATGGATACCTTCACCATCTAAAGTGCACACAGGACCGGATATTAGAAGACCTTTGCCTTAGTCTGTTTTGTGTTGTTACAACAGAATACCTGAGACTAGGTAATTAATAAAGAACAGAAATTGATTCTTCACAGAAAGCTGGGAAGTCCAAGATCAAGAAGCTGGCAGATGGTGAGGGCTTTCTGCTACAGCATCCCATGGCAGAGGGAGAAGAGGAGGAAGTGGGGAAGAAGAAGGAGGCATTGGGTCTGAACTCATTCTTTTATAACTAACCCACTCCCACCTTAAGGCATTAATCTATTCATAAGAGCAGAACCTGACTAATACACCTTTAAAAGGTCCCACCTCCTCAATACTATTGCACTGGGGATATGTTTCTAACATATGAATTTGGGGAGATACATTTAAACCATAGCATCTTTGTTCTAGTCTCCACTAATAACTAGCTAAGAGAACAGAAAAAGGACTGGAAACCTCAATTTCCTATAAGGGGCAAAGTTAAATGTACTTGTATTCAAATATACATGCTGTCCACCACCCCTCAAATGACAGAGAGGAGCAAGGGGGAAGGAAAAGAGAAGGGAATTTGTCTATTTCAAACTTATAGGGCATAAGTTGCTCATAATATCCTTAATTATGTTTAACATCTATTGTATTTGCTTTTATAATCTAATTTTTATTCCTGATTGCCGATAAGTTGTAGACTTTTTCCTTGTCAATTTTCCACAGTGTTTAGAAATTGTATTAATCATTTCAAATACAAATTTGACTTTGTTATTTTAATTTCCTTTACCAGAAAAATACACTTAAAGGATTTCAACCTTTTGTGATTTGTGGAGGTGTTGTTTATAATCCAAAATGCATTTTTTGTAAATGTCCCATGTGCTCTTAAAAAGAATGTGTACTTTCAGCTTTCAATAATAGAGGAGTAGCTACTGTTGGACCATCTACCCTTAGGAAAAACTATAAATTCTGAAGGAAATGAAAAACAAAATACCTACTTGGGGGCACTGAAGAACAGCCAGAAGCAGGCAGAGACTTAAGAAATGACTATATGTTAAAAGAGGTTACTTCCTATTTCATATAGTCTTCAGGACAGACTTCGGTAAAGTCCAAACAGGATGGCTAAATCTCAAACAACAACAACAAAGGCACCTTCTTTCTGTCCTGAAGAAACAGGGGACAGAATTCTAGAAGACAATAGAAGAGAAGAGTGAAACAAACTCATCCAGAGAAAGTCCTCAATTCAGAATATAAATTTTATCCAAACCTTAAACTGACTCTTAAACTGTGTAAACACATAGTAAACTCCCAGCAGCTAAAAGCGGCTTTTAGATAAAGCTAAAAGAACTGTAGTTAGCTGAATAATCCCCCACCACCACCATTGCCCCCATGAATCCCTAGAACCTGTGTGAATATTACCTTAAATGACAGTCTATGTTGAGATTAAGGCTCTTGAGACGGGAAGATTAATCTGGATTATCCAGCTGAGATTATCCCAAATGCAATCACAATTATCCTTATGAAGGAGTCAGTGGGAGATTTTACGACACAGAAAAGAAGGTGATGTGAAGATTTGAGAATGCTGGTCTTAAAGACTGCAGTGATGCCGCCATTTGCCAAGGAATCCCAGCAGTCACCAAAAACAAGAGAAAGCCAGGGAACAGGTTCTCTTGTGGAGAGAATGCAGCCCTGCTAACACTTTAATGTTGGCCCATTGACACTGATTTGGACATTTGGGTCTCCAGAACTTTGAGAGAGTAAGTTTCTGTTGTTTTAAACCGTCTTGTTCCTTCAACTGAGATAATAAATTTTTGTTGTTTCATTGTGGTAGTAATTTGGTATAATAACCAAAGGAAACTAGTACAAGAATTTAGCAGTGATTTCAGCTGTTGCTTGCCCAGGGGGAAACAGTCTGGAATTTGAGTGCAATCAAGTTAACTGTATCCTAAAACAAACAAGCAAAATATATTAATACTCCCCCTCCTCCCATAAAAAGATACTCAACAGAATTCAGGATGCATTGCCACAATGTCCAGGATGTAATTTAAAATTACTAGATGTACCTGCTTCCCTACCCTCACCTCATCCCCCAAAAAACCCCAAAATGTAATTTATACTCAAGAGAAAAGTCAGATATTACAATTACAGGCAAGATTTTAAAAACTGTTCTTATAACTATGCTTAAGGGCAAAAAAGAAAAATATACCTATACTAAGTCATTTACCCAGTACATTTTCTGCCCACATCTTAGAGTCTGTTTCCTGGGTAACCCACCATAATGTAACAAATTATACATGTTCATTAAAAAAAGTGTGAGAAACTAAGAGTCAGAAAGAAATCCACCCAGAGATTGACAAATTATTGTCTGATATTAGTTTACTAAGTTTTTGTAACTTTGCAAATTTTCCCTGAATTTTCATGGATATTCCAATTGAGGTCCGATATGTTGCAGTTATAACCAACAAGATTGTTTTTCTTGTTTGCTTTTTATTTTTTTCCACACTTCTCCTATTGCCTTTCTAGCAATTATTGTTTATATATCTTGTATTATCAATATCTATTTTTCTACAAACTTCCCCTTATTATGAAGTTATTTTCAAGTTTTTCTCATAGAAAGCCATTCTGACCTTGCATTTTCCTCTAATTACACTGAGACACTGAGAACTGAAAATTTTCCACTGTGATCCACACATGTGGCCCTCACATAACTTTTCAATTTTCTACTGATTTTTAAATCTTCTTCCCTAAATCCTCTTTTTCAGCCTATCTCTCACTGTTAATTTTATTAAAAAACTGTGTAGCTAGCTTTTGACTTTCTTATCACTTTATCTTTTATCCTCTGTGATATAATAAATTCTTCTGGCTCCAAATACCTCCTATAAGATGATTTTCCTAAATCCAACCTTGGATCTAGTTTGCACTGCCAACTCATACATCCATTTTTCTAGTAACTGTCTCTACTTGGTTGATTTACTATCACTTCAAGTTCAAAATATCCAAAACTGAACTAATTACCTCAGTACATGTTACAAAGGAGCATTATGAAAACAGCACCCCAATATGCCCGGGAGAAGGAAAGGAAGTAAAGATGACATTTAGGTGGACTGTAAAAGGACAGATTGTGAATATCCAGGAAAATAAAGGTGTAAATAGCATTCTGAGTTAGAAAAAAAAATGTGAAAAACGTATAGTGTAAAACAGTAAGGAATGCTTACGAATTGAGATGAGTTGATTATGACTAAATCATAAGCATGAAGATGAAAATTTCCTTAGAAACTCTAAGGACTTCCCCATTAATCCTCAGATAAATGAAGGAAATTTCAACTGTAGAGCCTTTGCACTTGCTAGCATCCCCTCGTGAAATTATCTTCACTGTTTTCTCCATGAAAGCCTTTTTCAGATTTACATTAACATATTACTCTCTCAGTGAACCTAGTTTTAATCATCCTATCTAAAACTGACATTCCCCCCACAACCTCAGAGCTCTTCAACCCCTTTTCTTAACTCATATTTCTTAAGGCACTTTTCATCAACTACAATACTACACATTTTATGTGTTCATTTGGTTTATTGCCTATCTTATAGAATACTCCTACCCTACCTCTTCTCTAGAATTTAAGTTTTATGGAATAAACAACTGACGGAGCATACTGGCTACTCAATTAACATTGGTTGTCTGTGAAAAGGAAAAAAAAAATAAAGAAGAAGATAATACTAGTATGGGAAATATATCTAACTAATATTTCATTCCAGTACAGTACACTTACTTTAGCTCTAGTAACTGAATTTATCACAGATCTTTGAATTAGTGAATCAAAAGCATATCAAAAATGAAAATGGACTTTAAAAAAGGCCTTATAATCTGCTGTCATTAGTCCTGTCATCCCTATAAACTAATGGGTTGGAAAAATGGTCAGTATTTGGAACCAAAGTTGATATTTAATTGAAAGGCAATGCTTTTTTAATTATAATTTTTTGAAAAACACTGGCATGAATATAAAAAAGAACTATGGGAAGCAAAATTAATCTGCTCATTTTTAATAAAAATATAAATATATGAAATAAACAAAAATGTTCCTTTCCATGTTCTATAAATAAACTTATACTGAAGAAAAAATAAATAAATAAAGTAGCAACATAAGCAAAGCAGCATCCTTAGTGCCTTGCTTTTTGCTCAGCTCTTTCTTCACACTTGTTTTTCTTTCAGCCTTGAAACTATTCCTCTTCCCCACCTAGATGGTTTTCAAGTAGGTGAAATGTTTATCATCCAAAATTTTCTTAGCTGTAACTTCTTTCATGAAATTTCTACTCATTCTTCCCGCTCGCATACCCACATATAGTCACTTCTTCTGTACTTCCATAATTTTATATATATCATGACAATATAAAATTTTGTTATAGGCATTTATTCATTACAAATAAAAGCTTCTTAAAGATAAACATTATGTTTGGTTGATTGGGTATCCTAGCTGGAACTGAAAAAAAAGTTACTTCCCTCTACTTTCTATTACATGTTGTGAAACCTTCAGAGAAGATGTCATACAAATTAGATCTTTAAAAACAAATAGAAATTAACTAAATAGAAAGAGGATAAGAAATGGTATAGATATCATTTAATAGTGGAATTACTTTTTTTGTAGTTTGTTTATACGTGTAACATAGAACTGTACATTTTTGTGAAAACATTAATAGTAACCCACTATAGAAAGAGCATCTCTGTTACTTATTATCTCCATGATGTGTTAACCTGAAGTTCTCATGACCTTAATTATGAGAAGTATGGTAAGCGACAAATAAAAGCACTGAAAACTCTAAGTCCCCCTAGACAAGTGGAAAATATGTAGAATTCAAATCCCAGGATTGAATTCTTGCTTATTGTTTCTGAAGGGAATGAGGTCAGAAATGTCATTCTCTCACTTCTGTTGCCATTCCTTTGAGTCTTTTATGATAATATGAGGAACATAAGCCACGAATATCTCAAGACACAAGGAAAGCACAAAGCATAGCTTAAGAAGAAAGCATTACCTACTTTTAATAAATCTGAGCATTTAGCAATCACTCAGTTCTCAAATGAGAAGCTCTGCTTAAGAGAAAATTTACTTTAGCATTTAGGTGGACATAATCCTTCCCTTTCTCAAAGAAGAAATTAAATTTAGCATTGAAATAAGATTGACTCAAAGCCTGGATTCCCCTCTAACTGGCAGTCTAATTGGAGGGAGTTGACTGATTACATATTGACGTGTATTTATAATACATATTGCTGGAAGCTGCCTGCCACACCACTTGTTTATCCACCAAATGCCTGAATTCTCCCTATACTGCTATGTTCCCTATGTAACCTTATTCTTCACTCTAAATTCTTAGTAGCTATACTTTCAAATAGTAGTATATATGATAGCATACTACTAGTGTAGTTCTTATAGTATCGAGAATTCTATAGTTAGTTAGCAAATTTCTAATATGAACTCTAAGAAATAAGACATAAATCAGGTTAGGTACAAAGAGAAAAAAAGACACTGGTAATTCATTTGCATTCTAAGCTTGAAAATGGCACGAGAAATGGAAATTTTTCATATGCACCACGATTCCTTGCAAAGGAGATTTGGACAACAACAACAGAATTGATGAGAAATGCAGAGTTGTTGGAGCTAGAATGACCCAATACTCTTTACTCTTTCACTTTGAGAGTCCTAGCTTACCTAACTCCTCTCCCAATTAACACTCTCTAGTGGCTTTACATTACAGTGTGAATGAATGTTCAACTCTTCCCCACCTCTCTAAGTTCATCTCAAACCACTCAGCATCTTGCTTATGATATTCCAACCACATTACCCTTCTTTCTGTTCCTCAAATGTACCAAACTCAATTGCTCTTCCTTTTTTTTTTTAGAAGCTCTTCTTCTAGTTCTACATATGACTGGCTATGATTTTTCAACTCTAATCTTAAATATCACCTCTCAGAAAAGACTTTCCTACAACACTACTGAACAGAGGCATACAGGCTGCTGCATGTTGTGGCATGGGCAGCTTCTCTTCAGGCACCAACTGAGGCCTTGCTGACCTGAACAAAACTGTAAAACTAAACAATGAATTCTGACCTGATGCAACAAAAGAAAATGGAAACTTCTTAGCAGTCCCCTTTTAAGATTTTCTGCACTCTTCACCTCTCATTTTAAAACCACACTATCAGCAACAACTCCGTCAGCAAAGATGACAATTTGTTTTGATTCTATTTCCAAAGTTTCATTAGTTGTACAAATCCAAAATCCAGAAGTCATCCCTCATTCCTGCCATTCCCTCATTCACTTAACTAATCCACTAATAATTCATATTAACTCTTGTCGAGATTATATTCTAATATCTCACCAGTGCTGTCACTCTGATCAAAGCTAACATTATCTTTTTCTAAGCGTAGTGCAATAATCTGCTAATTGGTTTCACTCCTTTCACGCATGTCTCCTAGCTATTTGTTTTCCTCAAAAAAATCAGTGATCATTTAAAAACACACATCAGTTTATGTCACTCTCACTTTTTAAACTCTCTAATGGCCTTGAATTACAGTTTGAATGTCCAACTTCTTTCCATTACAGATGGTCTGGCTCTTTCCTACCTCTCTGACCTCATCTCAAATAATTCAGCACTTTGCTTACTGTTCTCCAGCCATGTTGGCCTTCTCTGTGTTCCTCAAATGTGCCAAACTCAGTTGCTATTTCTATTTATAAAAGATCTGTACCTGGTTCTTCATGATTGACTGTATGTGATTTTTCAAATCCAGTCTCAAATGTCACCTCTCAGAGAAGACTTTTGTATCAACACTACTAATACACAGTCCCTAAATCAGCCATTCTTTATCACATCACACTGTTGTTTTCCTTTTGTAACATTTTACTGTTGGAAATAATATTTGGTAATTATTTGTTAATTTGTATATCTTTTATTCTCCCTTAGGAATGTATGCTCCATGATGACAGGAACCTAAGTGTTCAACAGATATTTTAGAGTAAATAAAAAACCATTACAACACATGACTATTTAAAGAAAAAATCCATGCAAGCAGTAGATTAATCAACTGTTGACTGTTGGTGAGCACTCACATTGTCACAGGCTGGCAGCACCCCTCTGGGTGAACTGTCCTGTAAAATGGTTCATTAAGAGTCAAACAGAACCCAGCTCGGTGGCTCAGCCTGTAATCCCACGCCTTTGGGAGGCTGAGGTGAGTGGATTGCCTGAGCCTGCGGGTTCGAGACCCGCCTGGGCAGCGAGACCTCATCTCTACAATAAATCAAAAACTCAGCCGGGCGTGGTAGCGCACGCCTGTAATTCCAGCTACTCGGAAGGCTGAGGCGGAAGGATCGCCGGAACCCAGCAGGTCGAGGCTGTGGTGGTGGGAAGCGGCCACTGCACTCCAGTCTGGGCGACAGAATGAGACTCCAACTCAAAAAAAAAGAGTCAAGCAGACTGATTGGATCTTATTCCATACGCAGTTGGTAGGCTCAGAAGAGTTAGTGCTCCATTGTTGCAAACTTTTCTAACACTTTTATATCAACTAACCTGGTGGTTTATTTTCTAGGGTGGTAATTTACCAATCCCTTCAAATGATACACACATCTTCATATTCTGCTACATACCCAAACATTCATTCTTCCCTATACTCACACAATCAACTTTCCTAAACTTAGAGTAGGCAAAATTTTTACACCATAAGTAAGAGAGGAAGAGACGAAGAGTTGGAAAGCCACTCAATTAAACCATAAACAAACCAAATAATACAGCAAAATCCCAAGGTTGAGTCTTGATATACTCACTCTGATTTGTTTTTATTATATATGTATGAAAAACATTTTTGAAACATAATAACTTATTCAAAGAAAGGCAATTTTCTAGGACAACAAAGCACTATTGTTTTGCTACAAAGAGTTGGGTATATCCAAAATAGTAACCTGCAGACTGATGGGCATGTCTTGCTAAGAGAGTGCACATGAAAGAGTGCACATGAAGATCATGTCAAATATTTTCTAGCATAGCCTAAATTTCTAAAACCTTATTTAAAAATAAACTATATGTATGGAGGATAATGTTGACTGCCTGAATCTAAATATCTTTGCACGCTACCTCAAAAAACATGAGGCTGAACTCTGTAATTCAGTCTGTAATCCCAGCATTTTGTGAGACCGAGTGAATGAGTGGATTGCCTGAGCCCACAGGTTCGAGAACACCCTAGACAACTTGCCAAGACCTCATCTCTACAATAAGTCAAAAAATTAGCAGGGCATGGCAGCATGTGCCTGTAGTTCCGGCTACTTGGAAGGCTGAGGTGGAAGAATCGCCGGAGCCCAGCAGGTCGATGCTGGGGTGGCTATGAGTGTGCCACTGCACTCCAGCCTGGGCAATAGAGTAAGACTCCAACTCAAGACACATACACACACACACACACACACACACACACACACACACACTCACACACATAAGAACAACAAAGTATGCAAGTAAAATCACAATAACACACATATTCAGCAGTATTAAAAGGTAGAGAATGTCAAAAAAATTCAAATTACTTGTAAGTAAAGAAATGAACACCCAATTCCAACAGTTCCCACTTCATCACTGCTGTTACATACCTGTGGGTGGGACGAATAGGAGAGAGGAAGCTTAAGAGAGTCCATGAAAAGGAAAATAGAATAAATATATGAAGTACAGAAAAAATACACCTTGGGAAAAAAATAAGTTCTAAGATTAAATGTCCAAGCATTGATCTGAGACTTGGATTTACAGAACTAGCTATAGGAAAGGTACTTAAAAGTGAGAATAACTGGAGGTGACAATCTGAGAGGAAAACTACTTCTGAAGAAGAAAAATAAACAGAAAAGAGTGATGACTCTTGAGATATGGTAGAAAAGGTAAAAGGAAATATAAAGGAGGGGGAAGTAACAATCTTACAGAAACAAAAGAAGAAAACCATAAATCCTCACCAAAAGAAAAAATAGCATCCATGAACTATTTCAATAAACTAAAAGGCATAGCTCTCAAATGAGGAATTTTATCCACTAGATACTTAGAAACAGAAAGCAATCAAGTAAATGTTATACAGGTTATTCAAAGAGAAAAACAGATGTGAATCAAAGATTTCAGCAGAGAAAAATTCTTCTCAAAAAATAAAAATAAATAACAAGTCACAAAATAGGAGAACTTCATAATACAACACAAGTCTGAATTTAAAATCTTCAAACAACAGTTTGAAGAGATTTTTTTTGAAAAAGTAAGAATCAAAAATGCAGAAACTAAGAATAGAAATGGTTAAAAATATTTTTAAAATTGTCACAGAAAAAAAGTTTTAAAAAATTTAAATAAATAAATAAATAAATAAAATTGTCACAGGAAAAAAAAGTTTAGTGAATTCATTTAAGAAAAGATTAAGCTATTTTTTAAAAAAGGAATAAATTACAAACTGCTCAAGGAATAATAGATTCAAATGAACATTTAATAAGAAGTATTAAAGAAGAGAAGAAAAAACAACCATAAAAATGAAATGACAACCAGGCTCGGTGGCTCAGCCTGTAATCCTGTGCCTTGGGAGGCTGAGGTGAGTGGATTGCCTAAGCCCACAGGTTCGAGACCCGCCTGGGCAACTTGGTGAGACCTCATCTCTAGAATAAATCAAAAAAATTAGCCGGGTGGG
>NW_007047437.1:529771-533919 GCF_000164805.1 Carlito syrichta
CAAAAAAAAAAAAAAAAAAAAAAAGAAATGACATAAAGAAGTAAAAATAGCTAGAGAGATAGTGGATGAAATAAAAGACAGACAAAGAAGATTCAACACACATATAATTAGAATCCTAGAAGAAAAACAGAGCAGTCAGATAAAAATAATATTGAAAACTGTAATCTAACAAAACTTTCAAAAGAAAACTTTAATTTAAAAACTGATAGAGACTATTGTGTACCTGAGAAAACTGACCCAGAACAATATCTCTGAGACATACCTTAGAAAAACTATTAGGCTTTAAAGACAAAAACAAAATCATTAAGAAACCAAGACAAAGCATAAAATTGTATGGATTAAAAAAAGTTAAGCTCATTCCAGACTTTTCAAGAGCAACATAAAAAACAAGATAAAAATTTTAAAATAATCATATTTTATCAAACCCAGAAAAAAAGTGAGCCAAAGATTTCATATGCAAATTACCCTTCAAGTATCTAGCTTATAAAATAGGTTAGACACCGTGGCTCATGGCTGTAATCCCAACACTTTGGGAGGCCAAGGTGGGAAGACCAGTGGAGCCCAAAAGTTTCATACTAGCCTGAGCAACATAGCAATAACCCATCTCTGCAGTAAATAAATAAATAAATGAGCCTATAAAATAAATATCTTTGAGTGAAAAAAACTCAAGTTATACTTACTGTGTTCATGAGGTCTTTATGAACGGTCTATTACAAGATAAACTTCATCGAAGCAAAAGATGACTGGGGAAGCTTATTAAAAAGAACAGAAAGTGAATGAGTATTAAGTAAGTTTAATTGTAGAACTGAAACTAGTACTAAGTAGACACACGGGAAAAGATAGTATGTAAGCATTATATATTCTGACAAAGTAGAAAGAACACAACAAATAAATGGAAGAAGAACTTAAGAGAAAGAAGAAAGTGGAACAAGATCATTGACTGTTGTAAAAGTAATAGGTGGGAGTTAAGAAATACTGCTTACATTTCACAAACTACATAGTAAAATATTAAGTAAGAAATAAGGTGACTAAAGGCACTATAAAAGATACACATAAATGGATAATAGCTGAAATAAAATACAAAACTTCCTAAACACAAAACTAATATTTTCAATTTAAGAAAAAAAGACTAAATAAATACAGAAAAACACACAGTAATGAACATAATATATATAGTAATTATTATATAATATGACAGATGCCAAAATAGCAACCATATCAATAAATGTGAATAGTCTTTACTCATCTACTAAAAGAAAAATGTTTTTAAATTGGCTCATAAAGCAAACCCAAATCTCCGCTCTGTTCAAGAGACACACATAAAATATAGCAACAAGAAAGTGCTAAAAATAAAGTCAGCAGTAAAGATATACCAAGTAAATGGGAGCAATAAGAAAGTAAGAATTGTGTTTCTCACATTAAGGCAAAATTTGGGCCCCAAAGTATTAACTGAAGAAAAAGAGAGCACTTTAAAATGCTAAAAGCCAATTCACAAAGAAGTTATAAAAGTTGTGAATATCTATGCACCAAACAATATTATAACCTCGCATTTAAAATAGGTAGGAGATATAAAATAGAAGCGCAATGCAAGTTAGATTTTAATATATTACTCTCAGCATAAGATAGATAAAGTGTTGCCAATTCCAATTTCCATGAGGGTGTCTCCTACATTTTCTAAGATTCTTATAGTTTGAGGTTTTACATTTAGGTCTTTGATTCATTTACTAATAATTATTGTGTATGGTGATAGGTAGGGGTCCTGTTTCAATATTCTGCATGTGATCAGCCAGTTTTCCAGCACCATTTACTGAATAGGTTCTCCTCTCCCCAGTGGTTGTTGTTGAAAGATTTGTCAAAGATGAGTTGGTTTAGAAATTGAGGCTTTGCTTCCGGAATCTCTATCCTGTTCCATTGGTTTATATGCCTGTTCTTGTACCAATACCAGGCTATTTCAATTATTGTAGACTTATAGTACAGTTTGCAACCTGGAAGTGTGATACCACCTGCTTTATGTCTTTTGCTAAGAATTGTTTTGGCTATTCGTGGTCATTTATGTTTCCATATGAATTTTTGTATTGTCATTTCCAAACCCTAAGTGTCCATACCATAAGAGATAAGATAGACAAGTTGGACCTCATCAAACTGACGAGCTTCTGCAAGGCAAAAGAAACCATCAAGAGAGCAGGGAGACAGCCCACAGAATGTGAAAAAATATTTGCCAACTGTATATCTGACAAAGGCCTAACATCTAGGATCTACAAGGAACTCAAACACGCTGAAAGGAAAAAAACAAACAGCCTCATTAAAAAGTGGGCAAAAGACATGAATAGACAATTCTCAAAAGAAGATAGATGGGCAGCTAACAGACACATGAAAAAGTGCTCAGCCTCACTAATCATTAGAGAAATGCAAATCAAAATCACATTGAGATACCTCCTAACCCCAGTAAGAATGGCCATCATTAATAAAACAAACAACAACAGATGCTGGTGAGGATGTGGAGAAAAAGAAACGCTTCTACACTGCTGATGGAATGTAAACTAGTGCAATCTCTTTGGAATACTGTGTAGCCGTTTCTGAAAGAACTAGAAATTGACCTTCTATAAAGAGCCAGCAATCACCCTATTTGGAATATGCCAAGAGGAACTCAAATCATTCTGCAAAATAAATACCTGCACACGCATGTTTGTTGCAGCTTTATTCACAATAGCAAAACCTATAGCACAAAGAAAGATCTAAACAGTACACACATATGTGATTATATGGAAAATTTGTATTTTTATAGACAATGATTTGAGTACTGAAAAAAGTTAGTGTTTGTTTAATAATAGCAAAATGCTTTTAAAAAATAGCTTACTTCTTCTAGAACTTCACTGAATTAAGTTTTACAGAGCCTGTAACACATGAGAACCTTTCTTGATACAAAAAAAATGTACTTAATATAAGGAGGACATATCTGGAATCATCTGGTTCTGGATGTAATAAATTTATTTCAAGAGGTATGGAATCTACAAGAGATTTATGTCTGTTGATAAGACACAAACTTTTCCAAATGAAAAGATGGGTTGAGTTTGTGTTTCATACAAGAAATGACTCTTATTGTCCTCAGTTAAGAAGATGACTTACTTCCACACACCAGGTCTGCTTTGGACAGTTCCTGACTACTACAGTAAAGTTGCAGGTGTTGTTTCAGGTGTAAGAGACACAGGGGTTGCTATGGTCACCAAATGAAGCACCAATCTGGGAAGTAAGAGGGGGGAAACAAAATAATTGTCTCGATTTTGTTTTGAGGTTGACAATAAAGCCTTTGGAATATTATGCGAGCATAAAGGACAAACATATGGACTTTGCAGCAACTTGGATGGATTTAGAGTCTATCATACTCAGTGATTTATCGCAGAAACAAAGAACAGAGTACCATATGTTCTCACTCATAAGCGAACCTTGAAAAATTATCATAATACTATAAGAAAGGGATTGGCAGTAGTGGGAAACTGCCAGGGGAGGGGAGTGGGATCGGCAGTTGAGGGAAACTGCCAGAGGAGGGAGGGACATACCTCATCAACAAGGGTACCTGCATAATGAACATTTGTATACATAACCCTGAATTGTCTCTCATATCTTAAAAAAAAAAAAGATAAGATAAGAGAAAAAAAATGGGTTGGAGAAAGTGTAAATAACAGAACCAACAGTATAGATCTTATGGGGATATAGCTAGTAAACACTATACTGCAAAGTGATATGCAGAATATGTTTTCTTCTCAAATACACATGGACTAATCACAAGAAGTAATCATATGTTAGAACACAATGAAGAAATCTGTGACTTTTATAAGTTAGAAACAATTACAATGACACATTCTAATTACAATGTAGAACAACTAGAAATTAAAATAAAAATGACTCACACTGAAATGAAAAAGCATCTATTAAATAACTCTTGGGCAGGAGAGGATATACAAATAGAAATCACAAAATTAGAATCTGTGAGATATAGCCGGGATTGGTGGCTCAGCCTGTAATCCCGCGCCTTTGGAAGGCTAAGGTGAGTGGATTGCCTGAGCCTGCGGGTTCAAGACCCGCCTGGGCAGCGAGACCTCATCTCTACAATAAATCAAAAAATCAGCCGGGCGTGGTAGCGCATGCCT
>NW_007047437.1:533939-567321 GCF_000164805.1 Carlito syrichta
AAAAAAAAAAAAAAAAAAAAAAGAATCTGTGAGATATATTTAAAGTAAATATATTAGAATCTGTGTGATATAATTAAAGCAAGAATCAGAGACTTCATAAACTTAAACATCTGTATCAGAGTCAGAAAACTACAGTGAACTGTAGTGGTCGAATTCAATCCACTGCCTATTATGTATGACCTGAAAAAAACAGTCAAACATTTATTTATGTATATCTGTGACAGCTTTTGTGCTACAAATGCAAAGTTGAGTAGTTGTGACAGACTGCAGCCCACAAAACATATAATATATACTATTTATAGGCCCATTACAAAACAGTTTGCCAATCCTTGCTCTATACATATTAATAGGAAGGCAAAAAGTAAAATAAAATAAAACAAAATAAATCCCCTACTCAAAAAGTTCAAAAAAAAAGCTAAACCACAATAAAATCAAAAAATTAGCCGAGCGTTGTAGCGCGCACCTGTAATTCCGGCTACTCGGAAGGCTGAGGTGGAAGGATCGCCAGAGCCCAGCAGGTAGAGGCTGTGGTGGCTGGGAGCGGTCACTGCACTCCAGTCTGGGCAACAGAGTGAGACTCCAACTAAAAACAAAAAACAAAAAACCACAATAAGTACAACAAAGAAAGTAATAGAGACTAAAACAGAATTTTAAAAGGCAGTGAATACAAAACAGTTTATCAAATCAAAACTTTGATCCTTTTTTTAAAAAAAATCAACAAAATAGACAAAACACTAGCTAATTGAATGAAAATAAAGGGAAAAGAAATAGCATGGGGAAATAACTATTGATACATAGAGGGAATATATACTAGGAGTGCCCAAAAAATGTGTGCACATTTTAAGTATGACGTTCACTCAAAGATGGCATCAATCAAATGAATGCTAGAGTCATCATGTGACAGGCAGGACAGTCAAAGAAAATGATAGAAGCATAGTTGAGCAAGAATCATACTACCATAATTTAATTCAGCTTTGAAAAGTAATATACTGATAATGTCTCTTGAAATGTGTATAATTTTTTTGGCACCTCCTGTATATGTGATTTATAAAGATGCACATCTAGTGGTTGAGAAATGAGTTGGGATAAAAAGTTGAGAAAAGGGTAATCAGGGTTAAAACAGAGTCTCAGGAAAGAGAAATAGAGGAATTAGTACATCACATTAAGGGAAAAATATAATAAATTCTAGAAATTTTAAAATCAGATTATAACTACAATTTGACAGACATCTTCAATTTTATAATTATTTTTGTTTATTTTTCATCGCAATATTTCATTCCATTTATTTTGAGAAATCAGTTAAGCATTTTTAAGTTTCTCAAAATATATCTGAAAAATACATTTTTTTAAAGCTGGACAAAAACTGTTATAAAAAACTTGACAGTAACAAAAAAGTATTTGGATCAGAAACATTAAATAGCAGCAACAAAAGTAACAGAAGTCAAAAGTTTTAAATGCTGGCAATTAAATAAAATTGATTGAAACACAATTTTCAATGTATAGACCACTACCAAAAGAATAAGAATAAAACACATACCACGGCAAATCTTTAGGAGAGACTTTCCAGAAAAGAAAAGAGAAAGTACAAATAGAAATAGAAAACAGAAAAAAAAAAAAAAACTACACTCATTCAATATCCTTCCTTTTTAACTTGTCTTACCTTAGAATGACTTTGGAGCATTATTGCTAAATAGTTAAGCCCATACTTTCAAAGATGATAAAATGTAGCAGAAGCCAGACAACTTGGAATAAAGGAACAGTGAGTTCTCAGATTCAAGTAGTTTTTTTGGAGCTGCCCCTATGTGCCCGGTCCCTTTAGAGGCAGGATTTCATCACAAATCTTTAAGATGGGTTATCCTTATCCTCATTATTACAAATGAGAAAACTGAAGCTCAAAGAAAGCAAACAGCTTGCCCAAGGACTCAAATATAATGAGTGTCAGGGCTATGATTTAAGTCCAGGAATTTGGACTCCAATTCTTCTGTTTCCTCAATAACGTCTCACTACAGCCTGATCAACTTCAGCAGTGCTCAAATTCAGCAAGTCAACAACTGCTTTTTCTTTCCTTCTTTGTTGTGCTGACTTTCCTTTTCTCATTATTTATGCAAAGAATCAAATCAACACAATTACATGTGCATTGTGCCGAAGTAAACAGGAAGCACTCACTTAAAAGATGGAGTAGCACAAATTTGTATTCCATCAAGCCTTAGGCATCAATCTCAACAAAAGTGAAAAGAAGGGCAGCTCTAACTGCCTCTAAATTTCCCTTACATTCTAGGAGCTGTGCCAAGTGAAACCTTGCAGCTTAACTAAAAATAAATAAATAGATTAAAAAAAAAAACAAGAACAACAAAAACAAAAATTCTGCATTTAGTCTAGTAAGCACACACTCAAACTATTCTATTATTTATAGCTAATCCCAGTGGTAGGTAAGTCATTTCTCACTTTATTCTAAAAATTCCAGTGACATACATCCTGAATTGTTTCCCAAACTATGAGAATACAAGACAAATTCTCCACTTCCCTCTCAGGAAGGGAAAAACAACTGTCAAATTGTCAGTATATATGGGTTTCTCCAGGTAGATTCCAACTTTCTGCATAGCCATTGGAGATGATGGGAAGAGGAACAATGTTGCTGTAACAGGTTCGCCCATCATTTCTGTGGTCAATCTAACTATCCATCCTAAACAGCAGGTTAGGGCAGTTGGACAAAACAGGCACTTTAAGAAATGAGGTACAGTTTTTTTGCTGAGAACATTTATGCTCAACTATTTTGAGGAATTTAGACCAAACGTTACATGATGTATACTTACTATGCTAGAGAATTCAAATTCTACAAAGTTTATTACAGCCTATTAAGGAAGGTATGTCGACTTCTTGATAAGTACAGTATTCATACATAATATCAGAGCAGACCAGTGGTAGCTAAAGTAGTAGCCTATTTTATTAAAACTTTTCTATTTATATGCTAAAGTGCTTACATTTTTAGACAACACAGATCATCCACATCAAACATTTTGTTTACCCAACATAATGGCTACTGCAAATGATTCTGTGTGTACAAAGTAGGAAAAATAAAGATAAAAATGACTTATGTGAACACATGTATACACCATATACAAAGCATATGCCTTTATAACTATACCTACTTTTGTAACTCCTTCAATGTTAGAGTCTATTTTCTCTTTTTCCTAAGAAAAACAGGGAGAAAAAAGCTAAACTAATGACTAACATCTGCTTTCAGTCTTATTAAAGAAATTCTCACTTGCACAATACCATGCCTTGTTTTTCCTGGTATTAGTAATTCTCAAAAGAGAGAATCCATAAAAACATTTTTCAAAGAGGCTAAGTTCCAGTTTTTTCTGTAGCAAGAGAGGTTTTTTTGGTTTTGGGGTTTTTTTTAGAGTTAGAATCTCACTCTGTTGCCCAGACTGCAATGCAGTGGCTGCTCCCGGCCACCGCAGCCTCGACCTGCTGGGTTCTGGCGATCCTTCCACCTCAGCCTTCCAAGTAGCCAGGATTACAGGCGCGCGCTACCACGCCCGGCAATTTTTTGATTTATTGTAGAGATGAGGTCTCGCCTACCCAGGCAGATCTCGAACCCGCGGGCTCAGGCAATCCACTCACCTCAGCCTCCCAAAGGTGCGGGATTACAGGTTGAGTCACCGAGCCCGGCAAGAGAGGGTTTTTATATCAGCTATATGTTTGTGAGAAATATAGTATAAATTTTAAAATACAGTATATCCAAAAATCCTAGCATTTCTTGCCACCTTACTACTGTCACTTCATCCCAAGCTGTCTGCAGTTCTGGCTTGACTATGGCCCTTGGCCATCTGTCTTCACTTTGATCCTCTACCAGCATTTTGCCTCATAGCAGCAGCAAGAGTAATACAATGAAAATAGGGACTTCGCAGCAACTTGGATGGATTTAGAGTCAATAATACTCAGTGATCTATCACAGAAACAAAGAACATAGTACCACATGTTCTCATTCATAAGTGGACCTTGAATATTTACCGTAATACTGTGAGAAAAGGACAGGCAGTAGCAGGATACTGCCAGGGTGGGGGAAGGGGACACAACATCGATAAGGGTACCTGATCTTAAACCAGGCAAAGTAGGGACCAAAGGGAGGCCCAAACTTTACCTGTAATGTCTACTTGTATATCTAATCCTGAATTGTACCTCACACCTTTAAAATAAAATATTTTTAAAAAATAGATCATAGGTCAAAATCCTTCAAATAACGTTTTAGCTCTCAGAATGAGAAAAATTAATTTCTCATTGCCAAAAGATCTTACATTATCTAGTCCTCCTCTATCTTTATGTAGACTCAAAGAAGAGAGACCTATGACAAGGAATAGAATGTAGGCCACAAAATGCTATCGGAAAACAGGCCTGTGTAAGAGATTAGGATGGTGGCTTTGATAATAAGTTTGATTGAGAACAAAGACAGATATAGGATATGAGAATATAGAGGTTTAAAAAAAAAGTAAGAAGTATAAGGGAATGCTTCCAAGCAAAGGTCAAAACCTCTTTCATACATTTAAACTGAAATTAAGTCATATTGCACATGTTGATGAAAGAAAAACTGTTTGTTTTATTTGGAAATGAATTATCTTTGCATAATTTCAAGGTAAACTTACTTGACCATGCCAAGTTTTAAAAAATAAATATATATTCACTCTGCTTTAATTTGAAAAGTTGAAAAGAGCGTTGGCTTTTATTTTGCCTTCACATTTTCTATGATTTAGTTTTTAATAAAAGTGAAGAAGATTATCCTAGAGAACTATATATAAAAATTAGAACTGAAATATAAGTTGAAGCATTTCTGAAAATTTAAATATATTTGAAAAGTTCTTTTATTGTTGTTGTTATTGTTTAGAAATGGGATCTCACTCTGTCACCCAGGCTAGAATACTGTGGCACCATTATAGTTTGCTGTAACCTTGAACTCCTGAGCTCAAGGAAACCTTCCACCTTGGCCTCCCAAAGTCCTCAGATTATAAGAGTGAGCCACCACACCCAATCCATCATTGAAATTTTACTAAAAAATATTTCGCGATATTGTTGAGAAGCATCTCAAAAGCAGTTCACATTGGATAGTAATAGAGACAGGAGAACTTAAAAATAGAACAATTGTTTCCAATTATATTCTACTGAGATATAACCTAAAGGTTCATCTGAGCCATAGCAATACCAGTTACCTTGCCAAATCTGCTAAGCAAACAAAACTGGAAGAGCCACCAGCACTTTGGGAGGATTATTTGAGGCCAGGAGTTTGAGACCAGGCAGGCAACATAGCGAGTTCTCATCTCTATAAAAAAGTTTTAATGAAAGTGATTTATAGTCATATATATAATTTTCCTGACATAGTAGCCTTTATCACAACCCCCTAAAAAGCATAATTTAGGTTAATTTATACTTAGTGGGTTCATTTTCTAATAATACTTTCATTCTAAATTGTCACAAACCAATGGTCCTAAACTTCCTGTTATTTTGCTGAATGACAATTCAGTCTCAATCTAGCACTAGCAGAAGACAATGCAAGCAGGAGATGTGAGTGAGAGTGTGTTTGTGTGTGTAAAAGACAGATTATTTGAATTTATCCACATTATTTTGAACAACTTGCCTCAATCCTGAAAACCGAAGTGTACCTTTAGGTTTACAAAACACTTTCGAATCAGTGATATAATTGACCCTATATTCTTTGGGTGAAAAGAAAAAACGACACCCAAAAGATGTATTTTAGGTGATTGGGCTGATAAATAGCTCTGTAGAGTAAGCATTGTCACAGTAAGTTTTTTGATGGCATACAGAACACAATTTTTAAAAAATCATTTTTAAGTATAATCCATTTAGCAAATTTCACAGGCATTTGTGTAAAAGTTTTAGAAGTTCCCAAAGTTTTAGTTTTACATTAAAAAATATGGTTTCAAGAATAAAGTTATTTTCAGACCAGAACATTGACATCTGTTGACATTATCCAGTTCCACATTTAGTTTATAGTTTACACAAAAGAAAATGGGGGGAATGTTGTTTTGTTTTTCCTGGAAAATATCAATTTGGCAATGATAGATGATGTCAGATTACTTAGAAAAAAATGCTTCCAGATTTTCCAAGTCATAATTGATCTGGTAATTGATTTGCAATCAGTTCAAAATCAAAGTTAGCTGTACCTGTAGTCCACCACATAACATCCTTACATAACAGGAGTCACGTACCCTAAGAAGACTGCCATTCCATAAGGGGAGACGTCAGGGTGGGACTGGGGGAAGGGCTGGGAGATCCAGAAGACTGACTGAGTCTTGCACTGGGATGACAGCCGTGGGGCTGGTGCTGTGTCTTCTGGCCATCAGCTTGCTCCTCACCAGATCCATCTTCAACAGGCTTTGCAGGAGAGTCATTGCAGTACGCATAGATCAGAAAGTCAATTACCTAACCCTGGCTCCAGATTCCTCCAGACTCCTAAGACTAAGCCAAACTCAGCAAAGCAGGGTTTTTTGTCTTCTTTGGTCCCTACTGTGTCCCCATAGCCTAGAGCACTGCCTAACTGGGCTATAGGCATATGTGCAGCATTTGTTGAACATATCAGTTGGGATATCTTCATGCTGAGTTCACGAACAATCCTACTCCACATTTACAATCTTCATTTCTTTCTTCTCTTATTTTAAATATAAATAATATTAACACTTAAGTGCCACGTGTCAAATACTGTTCTGAACACTTTATCGTGTATTAACTCATTTACTTGAGCAAATTAAGGCAACTTTCTTAGCCCTTCTCCCATTATATATATCTAACCTTCACTCTCAGATATTGCTGCTTGGATCACAAAATGTCCTCCGCTGTAAAACACTTCAATTTGCTTAACTTCACATTCAGGCCCTAAACAGCTACCCCAAATCCTGGGAGATCAGACAACTCTAGCAACTGTCTTTCTGTATTGTGTCAATATTGAGTGAATCATACAAAAATTCAATAGAGGATAAAAAAGAATGCCAATCAGAACGGATTTCATTTGTAGGTATGTTGTTTATACATTTTAGATTTTGACGAAATGAAATGGCCATCAAAAAGAGTCACAGTCTCTGTATGGTAAATTCCAGACTTATTTATTTTTTATTTTAAAGATGTGGTGCACAATTCAGGATTAGGTATACAAATGGACACTGTACAGGTAAAGTTTTCCCCTCCAATCCACCCCTCACCCACACCCCCCACACCCCCCCCCCCCGTGACCCCGGCAGTATTCCGCTATAGCCAATCCCTTTCTTATAATATTATGGTAAATGTTCAGGGTCAGCTTTAGAGTGAGAACATGTGGTACTCTGTTGTTTGTTTTCCAGACTTTTTTATGATTCATGCCAGTCATATCATGATCTGGTCTCTAGTCAGTCTCATTCTCTGGCATGTCTCTGTGTCTTTACACATGTTGTTTCCTCTGAATGAGATGATTCCTTGACAAATATACCTCTTGGCGAACTTACAAAGTCTGACAATTAGGTTCATGAAATATCCTAGAAAAAGTGCTATATATCTCAATTCTGAATATCACTATGGTCACATTTGAAGTATTCCCCTTGGGAAGCTATGCACCAATGCCAGCGCCTAGTCCACCCGTCAAAGCAATTTTGGAACTCTTTTTATGGAATGCCATTGTTATCTGTTGAGGTCTGACAATTAAGTTTTCAAACTTGTCACCATGCACTTACTTTGGCAGTACTGTACAAATAATTGTATTGGAACACCCTCCCTACTCACCTGATCTGGCCCCCAATGACATTTTTCTTTCTCCAAAAATAAAAGAAATATTGAAAGGAAGACATTTTGATGGCATTCAGAACATCAAGGTAATGTGATGACAGCTCTTCATGAACTTACTTGTCGCTTCTCTACTTGTCTATTAAAAAATTCAGCTTAGCCATTGCCTCCATAGGATGCCTTCCCTGACTAACACCTCCTGTCCACTTACTACTCCTCCACCTTGTGTCTGCTTCTGATGGTGCTCTTAACCTGTTGTACTGCTAATTGTACCCTAAGCTGGATTCCTTGTCAGTTTCCCTAGACTTTAGCATGGTAATATGTGTTTGGTGCTCATTAAAGTCAAATTAGACAAATGAGGGAATTAATAAAGACGATCCATTGCCAGATAATAATGAATTGTTCTTCTATTCTTGTTAGAATGAATGCTAACCACATATTTTCCCAGATACAGTATAATGAAAAACCCCTTCCTGCCCAACATTGTTTTTTCCACAAGAATTCTCCCAAGGCAGCTTTCAATCCCATCTGATACTCTCTTAACTCTCCAAAGGCTAGATCAGTTAATATGCTCAACATAAAAAAGGTTTGAAAAGAAAAGAAGTAACAGCAAATATGCTTCCTTTGAGGACGGCTTCTCTATCCTTGGCCCCAGCCCAGACACAGTCTGGCTCTATGCTTTTGTGGTAATCCTATAGTCACTCTGCTCCATATGGTCACTGAATCCGTGTAGACCACCACAAGAGGGGTTAAAGGGGAGGTTTTTCTCCACCAGCTCAATGTGTTTATCATACTGCAAGAAATTTGCATTGAAATATGTTTGCAAATACCAAAAAAGTCAGGAAGAAACTTTAGCAAATACTGTGGAAACATCTGAAGTGGTTTTAGTTAAATAATTATCTAAACCAAGATAAACATTACATGTGGACTCTAAAGGTCAAGGTATTGGCCTCATACGAAACACACAATAATCTCTATATGACAATTTCAAAAACTAGCAGTTAATATATCAAATTTTTTCCAGATGTTTAAATTTTCTTCCTTTATCCTATCCTTACCTTCTTTATAGCACTAGATTGACTTTGTAAGGCACAACACTTATTGTGTCACTCCCTCGCTCAAAAACCTTATTTTTTGAGGGGGGAGTAGGGAGACAGGGTCACACTATGTCACCCAGGCTAGAGTGAAGTGGCATAATCATAGTTCACTGTAGTCTTTTTACGGGTACAAGGGTCTCTCTTTGTTGCCCAGGCAGATGTTGGGGCTTCAAGTTTCCCAAAGCACTGGGATTACAGCTATGAGCCACCACATCCGGCTAGTAGAACCTCATTATTATGAAATAAAGTACAAATGTATTCATGTGATACTCAAGGCTTCTGGGTGTCTTATATTCCACCTGTAATTTATATGTACCCTCTTTTTCCAGGTAAGCTATTATTCCCCTTGCTATTCCTAATTCTGTCTTTGTCCTCTACCCGAGATGACTGACTCTTGAACCGTCTAATCATTTCCTACCTTTCCTTATTGTATATAAAACCTATTATCTTATTTAACAGTCCTGTGTACAGGCATGAGTATTAATGTGTGTACTATGTGAATAAAATGCTAGCTTTTTTCAGGCATGGTTTTCTGTCTATATCCTCCACAATTCAGAGCCTTGCAGATAGTAAGTACTCAATAATTATGCATTGACTAAATAGTAAAAGATTATATTTCCTAATCAAACCTCCATCTACCATTTTGATTAGACATAAAGAGTTTTTAATCTCACAAGTCATCTTCCAAACACCAGTTGTCTTTCAACCTGTTGCTTTTTTTTTTGAGTTGGAGTCTCATTCTGTCGCCCAGACTGGAGTGCAGTGGCCGCTCCCGGCCACCGCAGCCTCAACCTGCTGGGCTCCAGCGATCCTTCCGCCTCAGCCTTCCCAGTAGCCAGAATTACAGGCATGCGCTACCACGCCCGGCTGATTTTTTGATTTACTGTAAAGATGAGGTCTCGCTGCCCAGGCGGGTCTCGAACCCGCAGGCTCAGGCAATCCACTCACCTCAGCCTCCCAAAGGCGCGGGATTACAGGCTGAGCGACCCAGCCCCGCTAACCTGTTTCTTCTTAACTACCAGTAGGTAGAAAGTTTCAGAATGCTAAAGAATCTTCTCTGTCTTGGAGAGTAGCGCCATCTTCTGCTGACACTGCATCTTACTTGTGCTATTCTTTTAATGATGTGGATATACATATTTTCATAATTACATCAGTGAGGAACTATTACAAACTATTCTGATAGTTTGAAAACATAGACTCTGATAATGGATTTTTTTGCTCCAGAAACTTCCGAATCATGGCAACTTTAGAAATGAACCATAGAATGGATTACAGGTCTAATTGTGGCAGTTATTTAATCCCTAAATTCACAGTGACACATTTGCATATTGGAAAGGCAGTACTGTTCTTAGAGAAAACAGTGGTGTATTTATGAAAATGAGAGACTATATTCCACTCTCTTGCATCTCCAAAAAGGACTGTTTTGTACTTTCATTTCCAAAATGTGATTAATGGCATTAAAATATATTTGCTGACTTGTCCTCTTCAACAGTTACTCAGGACAAACTACTGCTTTGCATGTAGCTTTTGATACAGAGACATGATTTATTTTTCATGATAATTGTGTGTATGTCATATTATGCATAATTGGTTTTAAATCGAGATAACTCTTTAAGGAGGTGTTTTAGTTATGCAATTATAAAGTCAATTCCATTCTAGAAAAGGTAATTTTCCATATAGCATACTTCCAAGATAGCATGGGTTCAGTTCTAGACCACTACAATAAAGTAAATATCATAATAAAATGAATCCCAATCACACACCTTTTTTTTGTATCTCAGTGCATATAAAGTTGTTTACACTATACTATGGTTTATTAAATGGGCAATAACATTATGACTGAAAATCAGCACACAATCTTTAATTAAAAAATACTTCATTGCTGAAAAAATGCTAACAATCATCTGAGCTTTCAGTGAGTAGTCATTTTTTTGCTGGTGAAAGATCTTTCCTCGATGTTGATAGCTGCTAACTGATCAGGATGGTGATTGCTGAATGTTGGGGGCTGTGGTAGTTAGTTTCTTACAATAAGATAACAAGAAAGCTTGCCAAACTGATTGATTTTTTTCCTGAACAATTTCTCTGTGGTCTGAAATACCATTAGTTAGCATTTTACCCACAATAGAATTTTTTTCAAAATTGGAGTCAATTTTCTCAAACTCTGCCACCACTTATTAATTCATTTCATATAATATTCAAAGTCCTTTGTTGTTATTTGAACAATTTTCACAGAATCTTCACCAGGAGTAGATTCCATCTCAGAAACCACTTTCTTTGTTCATCCATAGGAAGCAACTCTTTATCTGCTCAAATTTTATCATGAGATTGCAGCAATTCAGTCATAACTTTAAGCCCCACTTCTGGTTCTTTCACTATTTTTGCATCTGCACTTACTTCCTCCACTGAAGTCTTGAGCTTCCCAAAGTCAACCATGAGAATACGAATTAACTTCTTCCAAAATCCCCATTTTGATTTTTTTAGATCCTCCCATGAATCATGAATGTTCTTTGTGGCATCTAGAATGGCAAATCCTTTCAGAAGATTTACAGTTGACGTTTCCCAGATTCATCAGAAGAATTACCATCTGTGGAAGCTATAGTCTTACAACGTGCATTTATTAAATAATTAGGGTTGAAGGTTGAAATTACTCTTTGATTCATGGGTTGCAGAACAAACATTATATTAGCAGACTTGCATTTTTAATGAAAACAAGATTAATCTTGTTTATCGCCATAAGAGCTCTTGAGTGGCCAGGTGCATTGTCAACGAATTATAATATTTTAAAAGAAATATTTTATCTGAGAAGTAAGTCTCAACAGTGAGCTTAAAATATTCAGTATAGCACACTGTAAACAGATGTGCTGTCATCCAGGCTTTGTGGCTTCATTTACAGAGCACAGGCAGAGTAGACTTAGCATAATTCTTAGGGGCCCCAGGATTTTTTAAATAGTCATTGAGCATTGGTTTCTACTTAAAATCACTACCTGCATTAGCACCTAACAAGAGAGTCAGCTTGTCCTTTGAAGCTTTAAATCTGAGCATTGACTTATCCTCTATAGCTATGAGAAGGAGATGGTATCTTCGGCTTGTATAAGATTGTTTTTTCTACATTGAAAATCTGTTGTTTAGTGTAACTACCTTCATAAATGACGTTGGCTATATCTTCTGCATAATTTGCTGCAGGTTCTCCATCTGCACTTGCTTTTTCCCTTGCACATATGTTATGGGGACATCTTTTTCCTTAAACCTCATGAGCCAACCTCTGCTAGTTTCAGAATTTTCTTCTGCAGCTTCCTGACCTCTCTCAGCCTTCATAGAATTGAAGAGTTAGGACCTCACTCTACATTAGGCTTTGGCTTAATGGAATGTTGTGGATGATTTTATTTTCTATCCAGACGACTCACACTTTCTCCATACCACCAATAAGTCTGTTTCACTTTCTTGTCGTTCATGTGTTTCTGGAATAGCACTTGTAATTTTCTTCTATAAGTTTTCTTTGCATTGACAACTTGACTATTTGGCACAGGAGGTCTAGCTTTTGGCCTGTCTTGGTTTTTGACATGCCTTCCTCACTTAGCTTAATCTTTCTAGCTTTTGATTTAAAGTGAAAAATGTGTGACCCTTCCTGTCACTTGAACACTTAGAGGCTATGTCGGGTTATTATTTTGGCCTAATTTCAGTATGGTTGTGTTTCAGGGAATAGGGCGGCCTAGAAGAAGGAGAGAGATGAGAGAATGACTGTTTGGTGGGGCAGTCAGAACAACACACACCATTTATCCATTAAGCACTAACTTAGTCTTATATGAGTGTGATTTGCAGTGCCCCAGAACAATGACAAGACTAGCATCAAATATCACTGATCACTGATCACCTATATACAACAGGTATAATAATAATGAAAAAGTTTGAACTATTGTGAGAGCTTCCAAAATATGACACAGAGACAGAAAGTGAGCACATGCTGTTGAAAAATGGCACTGATAGACTTGCTTAATGCATGATTGTCACAAACTTTCAATTTATAAAACTGCAATATCTGTGAATTGCAATAAATCAAAGCATAATAAAGCAAGTTGTGCTTGTGTATTGAAATACTAAATGTTATGCATATTTCTTTAGGTGTCTGGACTCCAAGTATGGAAGGCCTAAGGGAAAGGAACATGATCTTGGAAGGGAAATCAAATCCTGCAACAAAGTGGTGTGTGTTGGGCTTAGGAAAGGATGGCTGATCCTTAGAGAAAGGATATAGCAACTGGATTCTGGAAACTATTATGTCTGTTCTCTGGCAAGAGGGGCGATGTGGGATTTCCATGCCTCCTTTTCTCTTTTTGTGTTCTCCGGCCTTGGGATAAAGCTTTGTTAAGCAGTAAACTTTAAAGAATTATTGGATGAACATCTTCCCACAATTAGAGGGTCTCCCATATCCTATAATATAACATTGATCTGGAAAGAAGTGATCAGTTTAGAAGTCCAGAAAAGCAACTTGAAGTAAAATGTGCCGAGTGACATGCAAGGAGCATGTGTAGAAGAAGAAAACATTCCTGATTGTTATCCATGAAATATTTGGGATAAGAAACTTGGAATAAAACAGTGTTTCCTGTAAGTCAAGCACGATAGGAAAATGCCAACTACTGTTATTCGGATTTTAAAGAGAAGAGTGGCCCTGAAGGCTGCTAAATTCGAGGACATGGCATTCTTTCTTTTTTTAAGAAAGTAGGATTTATTGAGAGAACAGAAAAGCTCCCACAGTGGGAAGGGACCTGAAGGGGTTGCCCAACATTGCATTCTTAAAAGGGTCAAATATGACCAAGACAACTCACAAGATATAAGAATTCATGGTCAGTAATACCTTATCATTAATATTTATTTTCAGCAGTTTTTCATTATTCAGAGAACTTCAGTCTGGCTTTCAAGATCCAGTCATGGAATATAATGCTGTATCCAGCATTTTTTTTTCCAGTTCTTATTAGATAGAAGCAATCAGTCCAAGAAAAGCAAGTACAAGCAGCCAACAACCCCCAAATCCATCTTTTTCTTCTCTACTAAACATGTTTTTGTCTCCTACACTGGAGGAGAATCATCCCTTAATTAACTGTAAAAGGCAGTATTTAAAAATAGAAATAGTCTAATAGAAAAAGTAAAAATAGAGATAGTCAAAGATAACATAGACATAAACAATTCTGCAGAAAATATATACAATAATTCTATAATTATAACTTAGGAATGAGGCCATGTGTAAATGGTAAATCATTTTTAATAGTAGAAACTGTTTGTGTTTTATTGTAATTTTTAAGCAATTAAATATTTTATATTTTTACTAACTTTACTGAGTTTCCATAACTCTGACATATCTCTGACATTGTACATTGAGCTAGTTTTAAATTAATAATCAATGTTGAGAAAGCAAAATTTTATCTGCCACTCAAGTAGAAGACCAAAAAAAGTGGTAGAGGATTCATCTTTTATCTTTTAGTCTCATAGTATTCAATTGTTACTTTTTACTGATACATATTCTGGGGAAAAATACATATTACAATGGCATCCTGTTTATTTCCACTGGTATTTTTTACCATTTCTGGGCATTCCTCATACACATAAACAATTCATTTGTTTTCACACATTTAAAAGATTTTTGTATGTCAAACAACTGACCACATTCCTGAATTGTACTGCCTATGTAATGGACATGTATTATTTCTGCCTACCTAGCTTTCCCTCCTTCTTATTCTGCAGTAGAAGTTTCCTTTCCTTTGGGGAAACCATTCTATGTGGTTCAAGTGAGTCTTTTCTCTCCCCATGAAACACAGTGGAGGGTTTAAGATCCAAACCTGACCCAAGTTCCCCCATACTTGGGGAACCTCCTGGAATCGGAATGGACAAAATTCCTGTGCATATCAAGTCCAACTAGAAAATAGAAGGCACTCTTATTATGTAACTAGAAAAATATTTAATGAAAGCATGACAATGAAAAAAGAGAAAAAAAGCTAAATAGCATTTGTTGAGTCAACCAAGATTAGCTTCCTTAAGCTGAAGTGATAAAGGAGAAGAAGTCTATTGGATCCCAGGACTGGGGTCAATTGGAGTGTGACTGGTACATGAATATGTATATGACTTGAGATGGGTCAAGAAATATCTTCCTTTGAATGTTTCTTCAGAGGCTATCAAAAAAGACCTCTTCTGTTGGGACTATAGACTAGTAGGATATGAAGTGGGGTGATGGGGAGCCATGTGACATACCATACAGCATGAGCCTGTCTAAGAGATGAAGAGCGAGACAGAGCATTGATATCTTCATGTGCATCCCTGAGTCTGGCTGTGACTGAAAACTCAATACTTTCAGAATTCTTGGTACATAAACCAATGTATTCCCTTTTGTGAAAAATCTATTTTGAGTGGAGTTTCTGTCATTTACAATGGGACAACTCCTGGCTAATAAGCCTATTCTTGAGTTTTGTGGTCTATGCCCTATCCATATGCCAGGATCTTTTGTCACTTTATATTTAAAAATCTATCCCTGTGACACCTGCTTGCCCAGACTACCTACCTATTTGCTTTTTCCCATGATATGCTCTGCTTGTTGGACCTACACTTGAGAACTGATCTAATTAATGAGCTGATCTGTCTCCAGAGCCTGTTCCTGCCCACAGTAGATGATGGTAGACTATGAGCAATGCCAGCTATGTCTGAAGAGATGATAGCATTCCCCACAAAACAGAGTAACAGAAGAAAAACTCTCTGAACTCCTGTTTACTGCTGTGCTAATTTGATTGGAATTAATTATACTGGACTTCGAACTTGGTACTGGGAGAGAGTCAATAGGTGGTATGTACAATATAAGAATAGTGACGTCCTTCATCCTCTGAAAATGAGGGCAGAACACAAAATAGAAGCCCCAAATGTAAAGAAGACTTTCTCAACAGCAGTTGTGATATTATCTTTACCTTCTCTTTTACCTGATGCTCTTGCTCTTAACATTCAGCATTAAAGATTCTAGATGATACTGTGTTTTCTTTGAGGCCTTTATTTTTGGTTTACTCCACACGTTCTTTAAAAATAACACATCACTGATTACTCAATTTTTGAAAATTTATATATAATCAATATTTTCTCTCAAGTTATCACCTGATATAAGAGAAGTGGTTGCATTTAATTATACCTTTCAATTTGCCTTAGTATTAAAGATAAAAGGAGTTGTTTTATTAGTTGGGGGAAATAGAGACTGTGTTTCTAATCTCTGCCTTCCTTATGTTAGGTAGACAATACCAATGTTGATGTACATATGGATATGGATGTGTACATGTATAAGGCACATTTCAAATATTTCATTTGTTTAGCATTTTTCTGTGCTTTCTGTGTTAATTTTTGACTGTTCTTGAATACCAACTATCTTTGAGATTGCTGCAAACACACTGTGATGTACAAAAGAAAATTTATTGAAGTGTCACCTCAAGTGCCACAAGAGGTTGGATGTTATTTCTCTGGTCCCCCCGGCCTTCATCCCTGAATTATACTTTAAATAGGTCCAAAGAAGTTTGCAAAGTTTGACACCCAATAACAACATCCTTGTAGAAAAACCTCTGGCTTAGCAATAGACCTGGGCAAATCAGTTGACTTTATTTTGTCTCAGTTTTACTCTGCCTGAAAGGCTGGGATAACATTTGACTCCTCTCCAAAGGTAGTGAGAATGAAATGTCATGGGAAATGACTTGAAGATTGTATGGATAACTATAAAAATCTACATTATTATCATTATTCATCTTTCCATTTCTCCACAGACTAGGGAGATATGTGTTGCCGTCATCTACTGCTAAATTAGATTCTTAGAAAAATGCCAATGACTGCACTCATCATGTGTTATTTTAATCAGAGAAGATATGGGGGTTGGAGTTTGAATGGACAAAATCCCTGTGCATGTCAGGTCCAACCAGAAAACAGAAGTCACTCTAAGTATGCAAACTTGAAAAAATATTTAATGAAAGCCTGACACAATGAAAAAAGAGGAGAAAAGCTAATGAGCATTTGTTGAGTCAACCAAGATTAGCATCCTTAGGCTGAGGTGACGAGGAAGAGGACATCTATTGGATCCTGGGGCTGAGGTCAACTGGAAAGAGCTAGAATCAAAAAGGAGTTTGAGGAATACAAAATGCAGCCCTAGAGGCAACACCTCTGTTCTCTGAGATGCAAGAGAATAGAGAGAAATACTCCTCAGTCTCTTTCATCTTGCTCACTGAGCTCAATGCTGCACTTTGTCCAAACTCAGTGAGAAGCCAGCTATCTGCAAGCTTGAGAAATTCAGCCTGAGAACCAATGAGTGAGCTCCCATCACCCCTCTGACTCCCAAATTCTTACTCTATGAAATGTTGATGACATACATCTCTCAGTATTGCTGGATTAAGTAAGCTAAGATAAACAGAATGTTTGAAGTAGCAGTCATTCAACAATTTTTTCTTTCCTCTAAGTTTTAGATAGCCTTGATTTATACAACTACTTATTTATTAACAACTTTGCCTATTACATTCAGCTATTTATTCAAAACAGCAACAAAAAATGACAAGCCTGCAATGTCCAGATGGTATGGTGAGAAGATATAGCTCCTGCCTTCATGGTGAAATGGTAGGGGAGACAGACAATGAAAACAAATGAACAATGCAATAATTAAGTGCTAAAAGAAAATAAAGATTGTCTTGTGGTAGAGTTGCACAGGGCAAGGTGAGAGGAAATAGAGAGACCTCCTATTCTGAGGAGGTCTCCAGTGGAGGTATCAAGACCCGGAGCATGACAAAGCTTCATTTAAAGAGATAGGAAAGTTGGAATAGGTGGGGAAAATGGTCCATGGCAAAGTCCAAGGTAAGAAAAAGGTGTTTTGTTTTTGTTGTTGTTTTCCTGTATATTGTAAAAACTTTTTTAAAAGCCAGATTAAATGAGAGATTCAAGTGAGACTGTGAACCAGGAGCAGAAGCCTTCCATGAGTGAAGGAGAGGAGATGCAAATAGTTCACGTGTAGCTAAGAAGGAGAATCTTAGTAAGAGCAGGATTTTAAGTGCTGAGAAATGGCGCTGGCTAACTAGGAGGTGTAAGGAAGCTCTACATCTTGATTAACTTAATTGGTTGTCAGGTATATATGATATTAGGGTAGGATATTTATTCACTGCAGGAGTTAGGTTTTAAAAAAAATTATACACAGTTAAAATTACTGTTATATCTTGGTGGGACTTCCAAAAAATGTTAGAGTCACACTCCCAGTGGGGCTTCCAGAAAGTTAAGTCAGGCCCACTGGGGGTGTGGGTGTCTGGTGTGCAATCTGGTGACGCATGAAAGATGCAAAGAATTGCACAAAAGTTAGATTAGAAAATATAGTTTATTTAAAACTCAATTAGACTGAGAGAGAGAGAGAGAGAGAGAGAGAGAGAGACAGAGAGAGAGGAGATTCACCTCTCCAAGATAGGGGAGGGGGCAAAGCCAGGAAACTTGGCCTGTCATAGCTCAAAGAGCACGGCTACATCATAGTTTAGCAAGGCAATGGTCTCAATAGCCTGGCATGCTTGTGGTTGAGTCCTTTCAATCCTTCCCTTTGATGGAGGAAGGTCATTAAGGTGATTGGGTGGTGGTCTGCTCCATGTCATTATGAAGGGGCAGTAAGTGCAGGTATTGATGTCAAGTGATGGACAGCAGGCAGATGGGTAAGTTAGTCACATGATTGCTGCCATGTAGTGGGCTAGATGGGAGAAGACAAGGGAAGGGGTTTTTCCTGCAAAAGACCTGTCAGACATTTTCAATCCACAAGCTCTTTAGCAAAAAAAGGTAGTCATATTATCATTTCTTTCTTTTTTTTTTAATCCATATTTTTTATTATGATTTTGTGGGGTACAGTTAAGGGTTAGGTGTACAATTACGTTTCATTCAGGCATCCTGTTGATAAGAGGTGTTTCCCCATCCCCAGACAGATATTTGCAACTGTTAATCCCATCCCCCCCCATATTATCATTTCTATGGCTTCAACCAACTAAGGGGCCTGAATGTTTCTTAGAGATTATTATGCTAAACCATCAATTGAATGGTTGGGCTGTCCTTGTCTTTCATCTGACGGAGATTTGACAAGAGGGTGGGGAAGGTTGCCAACTTGGCCTGTTGTAAAATGTCTGAACGCTTCTGAAAACCTGCCTATTGGAAATTTATCTATCTATGTTTAACCTGTGCTAGATTCAAAGCATGTCAGTCTATGGAAAAATGGCTATGCTCAGGCAAAATGTGAACTAAGTTTATTCTAAGTTTCTCGGTGTCCCTCCTTTCAATTACCTTTGAAAATCCTTTAACTCTTTTAATAAGTGGGTCTTTGGAAACTCAGACTCCACACATTAATCTTACTTATGTCACTTTAACATTGTGCCCTGGTCTCTCTCTCTGAGGCCTATGACAGGAAAGGGCATGATTTGTGAAATAAAAAACATAAGTGTCAATAAAGGGATCTCTCTCACTCTTTCCTTCTTGTTTTATATTTCTCTTACTCCCTATTTTTTTTTGCAAATTGGACATAGGTGAGGCATTAATGCTTACTTAGTCCCTTTTCCTCAGGGAAATTCTCAGGTGCCTGACAGTGGGAAGCCAGACACTTTGCTATTCCCTTTCCAAGTAACTGTGCGGCCTAGTTAGTTAACACCTGGCTGAATATTCATTCAGCGCTACAAGCTGATAATTTCTCAACAAAGAGGATTGTCTTCTGATACCACAAATCCCTCTGCGCTGGCAGTCACCTACTTGTTCTGTGATTAGAGCTTTCTATGGCAGCCAAAACAGACAAATTTGTTTTAGAAGATCAAGCATTTCAATGTATAAATTTGATGCCTTAAACTATGCCAATTAAAATATCCACATGTCAAAATACAAATTTCAAAAAGTTGAAAACATTATTCTCATGCAAATACTTGAAGAATATATGCCAAGTAGGCATTTAATTCATAAATGTGGGAACTAACCAAGTTTGTAAAGTTGATTCAAAGGACAATAGGAGAGACTGGTCCCTGGAAATATAGTGAGTGGACATACAGTCAAGACAGAAAAAAATGCTCAGAAAGGATGGAAAACCAAGGGACAATACTGATTATGCTCCTATATGATAACAAAATTATAATTGTTGATGCTATATTTTCTACTAAATAAAAGTTTCTTGTTTCACTATTGGATAAAACGTTGTATTATATTCATCTTCTCTAAATTAACATTATAGTAAGGATTTATAGAATATGGAATAAAAATAAATGTCAGGTCAAACAAAAATTGCATTCTCCTAGAGCTACACTGGTCACATGTGGCTAGTGAGTATTTGAAATGTGGCAAGTTCACTTGATATGCACCATATGTCAAATACACATTGAATTTCAATGACAGTATGAAAAGAGGAATGTAAAATGACCCCTCTAATATATTGTTATATTGGTTACATGTCAAAATTGATTTTTTTATATATTGTGTTAAATAAAATATAGTATTTAAATTAATTTGTGACTGGACATAGTGGCTCTACGCCTTTATTCCCAGCACTTTGGGAGGCTAAGACAGGAGGATTGCTTTAGCCCAGGAGTTTGAGATCAGTTTAGGCAACATAGAAAGACCTTGTCTCTACAAAAAAAAAAAAAAATTAGCCAGTCATGGTGGTGTGTGCCTATAGTCCTAAGTTCTCAGGAGGCTGAGACTGAAGGATCACCTAAACCCAGGAGATCGGGGCTGCAGTGAGCCATGATCATGCCACTACACTCCAGCTTGGGCCTCAGAGTGAGACCACACTTAGTAATAATAATAACAACAACAATAATAATTTTGCCTGTCTCTTTTTAATTTTTTTGCTGTGGTTGCTAGATAATTTAAATTACATATAAGCCTCACATTGTATTTCTATTGGGCAGAACTTGTGGTCTGATAAGACGGTGCTCTTATATAACTTTTTAAAAAACACTGATGATGGTGATTTCTGAAAGAACTAGAAATTGACCTTCCATGTGACCCAGCAATTCCTCTATTGGGAATATTCCTGGAGGAACTCAAATCATTCTACAAAAAAGATACCTGCACATGCATGTTTATTGTAGCTCTATTCACAATAGCAAAAAACATAGAACCAACTATGCTGCCCATCGAAACTGGACTGGATAAAAAAAAAATGTGGTACATATACGTAAAGGATTATTATGCAGCCAAAAAGAAGGACGAACATACGGATTTCACAGCAACTTGGATGGATTTAGAGTCAATCATACTCAGTGATCTATCACAGAAACAAAGAGCAGAGTGCCATATGGTCTCACTCATAAGCAAACCTTGAACAATTATCATAGTAATATGAGAAAGGGATTGGCCGTAGTGGGAAACTGCCAGGGGAGGGAGGTGCACACCTCATTAACAAGGATACCTGAAAAATCAAGATTTGTATACATAACCCTGAATTGTACCCCATATCTTTAAAATAAAATAAAATAAAAAATTGAAAAAAAAACACACTGATGAATCCTTTTACCTTGTTGCTAAATTTTGCATAGTTGTTATTACCAAAAAAAAAAAAAAAATAAGAAAATTGAATAGCCCATGTTCTAAAAGTATGTTAAAATAGATTAGAAAATTAAAAGCTCTGCCCTTAATTAGCTGGTATCCTTGAGCAAGTCATGGTCGATCTGTGAGGGGAGAAGACTGAGCCAGAATGTCTGTAAGAAAACTTCCCAGGCAAGCTTCGTATGGAATTCTCTTCTCCTTTACTGTGGCCTGTTAATGTTAGACTTTTGTGATAAAAACCAAAATCCAACATTAATAAGGTAACTGATCTCAAATAAGGCAAAGTGGGGACCAATGGGAGGCCCAAACTTTGCCTATACAATAAACACTTGAACACCTGAATTGTACCCCACATCTTTAAAATAAAATAAGATTTAAAAAATCCATATCACCGGGTGGTAGGTAAACCAAGTGTTATTTCTTCACAAAGTAAGCAAGTTACTAGGCAACCTCAGACGCCATTTTATTTTTCTTTTGCCTAAGGCCTTTAATATCTGTAGCTTATTGATCAGTCTAAGAAAATATCTTCTCACCAAACACGTAAGATTAGTCAATCTTAATATGATGCCAATGTAGTCATTCAACAATATTTATTGAAATTTACCCTGAGATAGTTACTATTCTAAGCACAAGGGACATGTCAAAGAACAGAAAACACCCCCTCGCCTCATAGAGTTTACAGTTTAATGAGAGGAGTTACCAATCACAAAAAATAAACAGGTCAAATAAATGAAGAAAGAATAACATGATAGAGTAGGAAGTGCTGGAGACAGTTGTGAGGTGTCTCTGCTTCTTAGTACTAGGTCAGGAAGACTTTTCTGGTGAAGATATATGTCAGCAGGAATTAAAGAAAGTGAGGAAGGGAGCCATGTGATCGTCAGGGGAAGAGCACCACAGGTAGAAGAGACTGTGTGTGCAAAATCCGTGAAGCCAGAGCGTGCTTGACTTTTTTTCGCAACAGCAACAAGATGAGTGTGTTTGAAGCAGAATAAGCAGTGAGTCAGTACTGGTAGGAGACAAGGTAGAAAAGGTTGGGAAGAAGAAAGAGGTCTTTGTAGACACAAGGACTTCGGCTGTTACTCTGAGTGAGCTGGGAACTCGTTGAACACTACTGGTCAGAAATGTAATAGGACCTGACTCCCATTTTGAAAAGATTATTCATTCTAGCTGCTGTATTGTGAATAGATAGAATGAACTGAAACAAGGGGGAAAGTAGAAGGATCAGTGGACAGCATGGGATTATAATACAGAAAAGACAACAGTGGCTTGCAAAGTGGTGATAATGGTAGAGATGATAAGAATTAGTTAGACTCTAGATGTATTTGGAGCACACATAAAACAGGATAAGTTAATAGGCTGAATATGGTACAAGAGAAAGGAAAGAGTAATGTTTTGGTGTGAGCAATAGAAGAACAAAATTGTCATTTACTAAAGCAGCTTGGGACCAGGATGCAGGAAATAGTATTTTATCTGGACATATTAAGACTGAAATGCGATAAGAAAGGAATTGGCAATAGTGGGAAATTGCCAGGGAAGAGCAGGGGCGGGAGTGGCAGTAGTGGGAAACTGCCAGAGGAGGGGGGCACACCTCATCAACAAGAATACCTGCATAATGAACATTTGTATACCTAACCCTGAATTGGACTCCACATATTTAGAATAAAAAATTTATAAAAAGAAAAAAAAAGACTGAGGAATGCAACTAATAATAATAATAATAAAGACTGAATGCCTATTATTCATTTAAGTGGAAATTCAAGTATACAATAGGGGCTGGAATTCAACAGAGCCACATGGGTTAGAGGTATGAATTAGGAAATGATGGCTTGCAAAAGCCCTGAGACTGCTGGAGATCACCCAGCCAGTAAGGGAAGTCATCTGAGTACTGAGTCATAGGGCCCTCCAATTTAGAGCTAGGAGAAATGAATAGAAACTAGCAAAGCAAATGGTGAAAGGTAGCTAATGAAGAGGAAGGGCACTGAGAGAGGGAGAGAGAGGGAGAAGTCAGTGAAGAAAGCAAGAATGAGAAAATAATCACTCTATTAAATATTAAATAAGAACAGACCATTGCATTTGGCCAAGTACAGGTCATTGAAGACATTGACAAGAGCTGTTCCAGTGAATTAAAAGCCAGATTGGCATGGGTTCAGAAAAAGATTAGAGGAGAGGAAAGTTGATAGTAAACACAGACAACATTATCAAACAAATTACAAGAAAGGGTTTGGGAAATGGGGTAGCAGCAAGTGGGGCATAGATTTGAAAGGTATAGCATATTAGGAAAGATCTGATAAAGAGGAAGAATGATGATGCCATAGAGAGGAGACAGTTGCTAAATTAATGTATTTGAGCTGGCATGACAGATTGAAATACAGTGTCCAAATGGAGGGATTGATCTGAGATAGGCTGGCGAATATGTTATCCACAGGGATGGGGGGGAAAGCCAAATTTACCAGTAAGTTTGTGGAGATGGTTTTGGGAGCATGTGAGATTTTCCCACTCGGTTTCCTCTGTTTTCTATGGAGAAAGAAAGCCCAGTCATTGTGATGGGAAAGAGAAGAGGAGGTACTCGTGGCTGGAGGACAGAGATGGCAAAAAAAATAGCCCTATAAAAGTAGAAGAGTGAACGTAAAAAAGCCATGATGGATGGAGCTGCCGAGCAACACTGAAGGCCCACTTGAGAATGAAAGTCAAGAGAGTGGAAGGCAAAGGAATAAGAATATGCAAGATAATTATCAGGTCCATATATTCCAACACCGTCATTAGGTTTATATTGCCCAGTGTCTCTACTTGTGTGCAGCCTTCAGGGACTCAGTCTAGATGGAGACCCTGGACACAGGTTCCAGAATGTTTTTGTTTATGGCAGTGTGCCCCGCATCAGAAAACAGCAGGAATGGGGCAAAAATCAATCCAAGTAAGGAGCCAAAGTGGAATCTGTGATGGGAGGAAGAAATAAGAGACAGAACAGAGATCAAAGTGACCTCAGATAAAGAGGTACTGAGCAGGAAGAAAGTCTGGGTAGTAACTAAGTGTGGAACCTTGCGGGGGAGGGGTGCAACCAGGCACAGTGAACAAAATCACAGAAAGAACTGGCCATGGTGAATTTCACCTGTAACTTCAGTGCTTTGGGAGGCCAAGGTGAGGTAACAACTTGAGGTCAGGAGTTCAAAATCATCCTGGGCAATGTAGTGAGACCCTGTCTCTAAAAAATGTAAAATAAAAAATTAGCCAGGAATGATGGAATGCACCTGTAGTCCCAACTACCTAGGAGACAGAGGCAGAAGGATCTAGTGAGTCCAGGAATTTGAAACTGAGGTGGGCTTAGATCACACCACTGTATGCAGCCTGGGCAGCACAGTAAGATCCCAAGAACAACAACAAAAATCAAAGAAAGAGAGCATTAAAGGAGATTATTGAAATTCTAAAATGCAATGTTGCAGAGTCAGTGACATCTGCTCCAGAAATTCGGTGATTAATTATAAAAGAGAGCATTACTTCATAATGACACACTTGCCTCTCTGAAGCTATACTATTCTTATCTTAAAGGAAGATCACTATCTCAGACTCAGAAAACAGCTGCCATCACAGAAGGATTTCCCAGTCAGGACCTTCTTACAGTTTGATGGACTTGGAAGCTTCCTTGCTTGTCTCCCCTGATTTGCACATTGTAGATTTCACAGTTAAAACACCTTGTACATGGTCTGGAGCCAAAAAACACTGAGCTCCCTTCAGAGATTCAAGCTTTGAACAGAAAAAATGACCATCTCTAGGAATTAAATCCACTTCACTAGGCAATGATTAGTCATTTAAATATGAGAAGATTAATCTTTATGATTTCCAAAGATAAATTGCAATAAAATGGAAAAAATGAGTGAGCTGAGTAGTCAAAATGAATTTGAATCCTGACTTTAATTTGCTTTAATTAATTTAAAGGGTCTTAGTTTCCTCTCCTATGTAAGTGGGGTAATAATATTTATCTAGACAATTATGTTAAAGATGAGACCAGGTGACATATATGAAAGCACACAACACAGTGCCTGAAGCTCTGTAAGTACTCAGAAAATGTTGCTTCATACTCTTTGCTTTCCTTTTCTTTTTACTCTGTCCCTCTTTCCTTTATTTCCAAACTATCCTCTCCTCCTCCCTCTTTTTCTTTTTTCCCCAGACATTAAATCTCATCACCAAAAAATAATTATGTTTCATATTCAGGAACATTTAATTTAAATATATACTTTCCCCTTTTCCCCTCACTTATCAGTAGAAGTGTGAAAGACGTCTAAAGTCATGTGCTGATAGAACACATCAGCTTAATATTTTTCAAATAATCCCATTGCTTTAATTCTGACTTGCATTTGGCTTTTATTAATTACCTTTATTTTGTTTTATCTTTGCTCAGGAATTTGAGGCTGAGGTGAGCTTAGCTCATACTTAGATTTAGTATGACCTCCCAGAAACTTCCCAGTTGACCTTCATTTGTGAATGTCATTTGGAGGTAAAAGGGTGAAATGAGAATATATTTCCTACAATATATCAGTTAATTTCTTTTGACGATGAAAGAAGCTTTTTTGGTAGATATAGTTATTAAATTTTTGTGTATTGCTTTATAAATGTAAGATCTTACTTATCTCAACATATCTGACATGTGAAAAAAAAATAGCTGCCTTATGTAGCGACCCTGAGAATAAATTCAGTCTCTCCTATCTGTCTACATAATACATGTTATTTTTGTTTGGACAAAAAGTTCTTGAACTCTTAGAAGCCTCATCAGCTTTCTCATCAGCCTGGCCCTCCATCATCTCAGAAATATCACAAGGTTGTGATATTACCTTTCACAGCAGGAAGATTAATGGTCTTTGTTGTTGATTCTTGTCTAAATTGTCAAATTCTCTTCGTTGAAAATCTTCCAATAGTCTGTACTTAGCTTGACTCAAATAATTCTATTCAAGATTCTAGACCATTTCAGATTTAATAAAATATTTTATCATATTCATATCAATTGTTTATGCAGTTTATTTTAATTTTAAAATGTGAAAAAAGCTTAGGTAATCCTTGCCTTCTTCAGCATGAATAAAATGTAGTTTTGCATTTTCACAGGCATTACCCCCTAAATGCTGCATTGCTATCGTACAGAAAATGCAAAAAGTAAATTATGTATAAAAGTATAAAATTGTATTAAATTTGCATCAAGATTATTATTCTTAAGTCATTTCTCTATAAAGAGTTTACTTTTATAGCCTTATTGCTATGGCATAGCAACATTGAGAGTGTAAGAAAATAGACATCAAAGAAAAACCAAAGATCTGTACTCAGTTTTATGAGAAACCACCAATTGTTCAAAGGGCTATGAGGTAATAAATAATAATTTTAAAATACCACATCAAGTAACGGTAAATGAGGTTTTATCACATAGTTTTCAAAATGTGTAGACAATTTAAACTACTATGGAGGAAAAGAAACATATATCCATTTTAGGGAATTTTGCTTCATGACTAAATCAGCATTAGCACTAAAGAATATGAAATCCAAATTTGCAGAATTTCAAAATGAAAGTCTCAAATGGACAGAAATATTTCAGTCTTCCTAGAGGTCTTTTCTCAGGAAGCTTTATTGTCCCAGCCAAGAAAAAGGTGATTGAGAAAAGAAGAAAATAAAATGCAAGAAGAACATTAACCTACTTTACGGAATGGTCCATAAACTCGTGATGATGTGTCATTCCAAGACTACTGGCCTGCTCATTCAGGCAAATGACTCTCCTATAAAAGCCATATGGCTGACTTTAGATTTTAGTCATTTACAAAAGACATTAGGCCTGTCTAAGGTGTAGTCTTTGATGTCAGTCTTTTTTAGAAGTTCATTAGTTCTTTTCTGAATTGAAATTTAAATAAGCCAGTCATGCTTGAAAGACTTTAAAATATGTCTAAATATGTTAAAATATGCTTTCTACAAAACAATTTTTTTTCTTTTGGAAAATAAAAATTTTTCTTAAACAAGCATCCTTTAAATCCCAAGACCCTTACCGGCTAAGAAACATTACCATTATCTCCATTATCCATACAGAAAGATCACATACGCCATGTTGCTTCCAATTTTAATCAATGACTTAAAAAGCTGACAGCTCATGCCAATTTTTTCTTCCTCCTCAAGCAATCTGTTTAAAATAACTCTGAAAGAGTAAGAATAATTGTAAGATTTTACAAAAGGTTTTGACATTCTCTTCCTTGAGAGGGCAAACCTTGCCAATTAGCCAAAGTTATTAGATTTGTTGAAGACATAAAAATATTAGTGTTTGATGCCAGCGTAATGTGAATTTGTTTATCAAGTCAATCCATCAGGGAATTAAAATGGATATGAAGCCTGTTGGAGGAGAGGGACTGACATCAGGAAGCCTGTCAATGTTAATTCCCTGGAAGTCAGTGAAGGGCTCTTGGCAGGAGTGTCTGTTCCGTCCGAGTGTTCTTCCATGCACAAAGCCTCCTTGGCTCTGCGATAGTTCTTTCAGACATGGGAGAGAGAGTTGACCATAACATTTGGTGGTCCTTTTATTTTTGATAAGTAGGGGATTTATTCTTGTCCAGCTATGTAATCCTAAAATATCTATAGAGCTTAATAACATTGGGCCTGCTTTGCATGTTCTCTGAATCCCAGAATTTGAAATTGTATTCCCCTTAAAAACTTCCGCAACATAACCTCATTTAAAATTCTGTGATACCTTAGATAAGATTGTATATCTGGGATATGCTTTATTTTTCAACAAAACATTTATAAGAACAAATAAATGCATGGTCAGCAGGTGTCAAGAAGTATGGAGTTATGTTTAGGCAAGCAGCCATTTCTTTGTCCCTTTTTGCCTTTAAATTTATTCTAATGAAGCTACAATTTAGTCCAACATTGGTTTGAATTCCAAGAGATTATAAAACTTTTTATTGATTGTAAATTATCTCTTATAGTTTGTGATTGTTCAGTTGCCAGATTTAGTATCGTTTGGTAGACTAGTTTGGTCTAGACACTGCCATTATAAAATTTGTCGCTATACTTTAGGTACCAAAATTGTAATTCTCACTACCTAGTGGGAGTACATGATTCTTCTCAGCCCAGTGAACCCACGGTTTTTTCTCCCTGTCCCCAGAACCTCAGTTTTTACTTTTTAGAATATTCTTAAATATATTTAACTAAATAATAACCTTTTAGGAACCAGAAACACCCACTTCCAAAATGCTAAGCCTGACAGGATTATTTTCTTCACTGTCAACCTGAAACCTTCAATATTTTTATTAGTCCTATGCAAATGCAAGTATAATAGGATGCTTTCAGCCTGCCGCTTGCTAGAGTAGACAATGTCCTGCAAACTCTTAGATATGCCTTTCCTACATACATAACAGGTACCAGCCTCCATTCATGCTTTTATGTCCATAAGACATTTTGTTAGAACAATATTTACACTGATAAAATTTTGATAGACTTTAGGGGCATAAACCAGGATGTGAAAACCTTGAGAGGAAAGTGAGTACTATTTCCTTCCCCAGGAATTTGAGACCGGTTTTCAGCCTGTGAGGAGTTAAAATCAAAAGCTTATAGCCCTCCTCAAAGGGAAGTTGTGAGACTCCAGGGCACACAGAGATGGCTTAGGGTTCCAGGTGAAAAAATGAGGCTCAGAGCTGAATTAGAATGACCCACTCCCATGCCAAATGTGTATTTCTGCAGAGTCCCACCCTGTTCTGGAAACTGGATGCTGAAAGCTGTGGCTTGGTACAGTCATACTCTTGGTCTAGGTAGATAACTGGTGCTCTAATGATGGGCAGTCCTGGCATACTGAGGCTTTTGCCAAGGAACTTGAATTATCTTAATATTCTAGAGTTGGTGTTGGCAACCATTTTCTATAAGAAATCAGACAGCAAATATTTTTAGTTTTCATGCCACATGCTATCTCTGTCATGTTGTTGCCTTTTCCTCTTTCTTTTCCTCCTTCTCTTCCTTCTCTAAGCCCTTTAAACATTAAAAAAAATTTTTTTAGGTTGCAGGCTGTACAAAAACTGTTCATGGCAATAGTTTGAAGTTTAGCCAATAGTCTGCAGTTTCCCAACTCTTATTATTTTTGTTGTTGTTGTTTTGAGTCACAGTCTCACTCTGTCACCTAGGCTGGAGTACAGGGGCACGCTCATGGTCACTGCAGCCTTGAACTGCTGGGCTCAGGCGATCCTTTCACCTTAGCCTTCCAAGTAGCTGGAATGCCAGGCACGCACCACCATGCCCGGTTACCAACTCTTATTCTAAAGGGTAACTGGAGAGTGGACAAATGATCTGGAAAGAGGACACACTATTTGTCAAGCTATAATAGCTGCTCTTATAAGCAATTCCCAAGCCCATGGCTTAACAAAATTCAGACTTATTTTTTACTTCCATTCTAGTCCAATGAGGAGTTTGGTTAGAGTGAAGGAAGTGTGAAGGGGGTTGCTCTGCCCCATATAGTCACTCAGGTATTCAGGTTCCTTTTATCCAAGGCTCCATTATCACCTGTGGCTTCTGTGGCTTCCACTGGATGCTTTGCATCTGGCTAACAAAGAAGGGAAAACAAGAGAAGGCATATCTGGAAGGAGACTTTAGAGACTGAGTTTATAAATGTTGTGCCTCATGGAACTGTCTTCTTGCCTCGCCTAACTGAGAAAGGGGCTGGAAGATGTAATGTAACAGTGTCATTGAGAAGCAGAGGCAAACATGGATATCAGAGATGACTAGCAACCTCTGAAGCAGTGACAAATAGACTGACAGCAGCAGGCCTCTGGAGGTATTCAAGGTGGGAGGGAGGAGGGAGAAGAAAAACAAACAGAAAGAAAGGGAGTGAAGACAAATCTTTACCTACTTGACAGCAGTCTTAGGAGCTGCTTCAAGTTTGCAAACCATATGCAAGAATGCAAATATCATCTGAGGAATTTGAAATTCTATTTAACCAGTCAAATTATATGAATATTGAAGTCAAAAATTATAAAGTAGTAATCTCCAACTTGACAGTTTCCATCAGCAATTTTTCCAATTTAAAATGGATGCTGGGGTCAAGATGAGATAAACAATCCCCAATATTGTTTTACATTAATCAGGATACTGATGAAAGTTTAATATTTTTTCTAGCATTTAAAACATATTGCTTCCTTTACTAGTTATTCTCTCTAGTGGCTAATATATTTTGTTGACAAGACTTGTTTGTCATTACACATGAATATTTTAATTTCACTTCATTGTCTTATTCAGGAGGAAATAACCTTGATGTTGACATTGTTTATTTTGTTGTAAATTGTACTCAAATAACTTCCATTAATATCACTGTGGAGATTTCAGCAATAATAGCAGCAATTTGCCCTTATAAAACTATAACTAAAGCAGAATGCTCTATGTAAGCATTTGTTAGTAATAGTAGTGCATAAATCAGTACAATTACTTAGAATGCTACTAGCCACAGGTCCTTTTGGGAAAAAAAAGTATATTCATCAACATTTTCACTGTGTATATTCCCTAAAATAGAAGTTACTGAGTTTGACTTTCAATAGCCAAGGGTATCTTTCTAAGCTGACAAAATTCAATGACTTCAAAAGATACCTTGAGGCTGGCCACGGTGGCTCAAGCCTATAATCCCAGCACTTTGGGAGGCCAAGATGAGGGGATCGCCTGAGCCCACAGGTTCAAGAACAATCTGGGCAAATTGGCAATATCGTATCTACAATCAATTTTTTAAAAAATTAGCCAGGCATAGTAACATGCACAGATAGTTCTGGCTACTTGGAAGGTTGAGGTGGAAGGATTGCTGGAGCCCAGCAGGTTGATGCTGGGATGGCCGTGAAGTGTGCCACTGCACACCCGCCTGACCGAAGAGTGAGACTCCAACTCAAAAAAAAAAGATACCTTGAAATCAGTGCTTATTTCTTGTAAACCACTATAACCATTTGAATCACAAATCTATCAAGAGAATCACCTTTGTTGTATTTGTGAGAGTTTTTTGTTTGTTTGTCTGGTTGGTTGGTTTTGCTTTTGTTTTTGTTTTAGACATGGGGTCTCACTCTGTAGCCTGGTTGGAGTACAGTGGTATGACCATAGCCCACTATAGTCTTAAGCTCCTAGACTCAAGCAATTCTCCTGACTCAGCCTCCCAATTTCCTGTAACTACAGGCACAGGCCACCATGCCCAGCTATTTTTTTTTTTTAATTTGTCTTGTTCTGTTACCCAGGCTAATCTCAAACTCCTGGCCTCAAGTGATCCTCTTGCCTCAGCCTCCTAAAGTGCTGGGATTATTGGCATGAGCCACTGCACCCAGCACCTTCTACTTATTTGTAATGAGAAGAATGGCCAAACCTCACATCTCTAGTACACAGGCTTTGCTTCAATCCATAGGCCTGGGTACCCATACAATCAATGCTTCTTTTTGCTCCAGAGCCCAGTGATCATGCATACATTACTAGAATAACAATTCTGTAGATATCTATAAAATCATTACAAATAACTATATGTTTAAATTATCTGTCTGGAAGTCATAAATGATATCTGACAACTAAATCTTGTAGTGAATAATAATCAAATAGAAAATGCATACCTCATTTTATGGTTCATACTAATTTTAGTATTTTAAAAAGCTATGTATTGATATGTTTATTTTGTTTCACTATATTCCTTAACACACTTTTTCTATCAGAAAGCTGGTCAGTACAAATCATTCTCAACCTTTATAAATGTGTCCTGGAACCATTTTCAAAACGTAATTTCCTGTTGACTCCTGCAAGTTCTAAAACTGTTTTTGGTCTTCAGCTTTGATAGATAACCTTGTGTTATCTATGTGATGATGGAATAGTGATGATGATTTTGAGTTTTTTGGCTGAGGTTCTTAGACAAAGTTTGATGGACTGTGTTATTCTCACAAGAATTCTCTGCTCCTCTCCGTGGAAGAATTATTATTTACCATCCTATTGAAGTTGGATTTGGCAAAAGTAATTTCACAGTGTTTGTCTTACTTCAGAATATAAGAATGACAAGACAAATATGGAAGAGAGTCACATCATGTAATATTATGCAAGCTTATTCTTTAAGATGAGCTCTGGAGTACATTCTAGAAATCTCTGAAAAGCTCTGTTCATCTCTAGCTGCTATAGAAGACCTGTAAGGAACTCTGCTGTGAACCCCTTCAGAGTAAAGATAATGTCAATTGTTTCTAAATTGATTTATAGATTTAGTGCTGTTGTAATTAAATCCTCAGCAGATTTGTATAGGTGTTTGTATGGAAGTTAAAAAATCAATTTTAAAATTTATATGGAAATACAAAAGAAGCTTTTAAAAAGAGCAATCTTAAAAAATAAAGGTAGAGGACTTACAATTCTGGATATCATGACTTATAAAGCTACAGTAATTATAGCAATGTGGTGTTGCATAAGAAATAGACCAATTAAATAGAATAGAAAATGCAGAAATAGACACATAGATATGCAATCTAATGTGTGACAAAAGTATCATCAACAATTAGTATAAAAATGATTTTTTAATAAATGGTGTTGCATCGAGTAGATATCCATTTGAAAAACAAATTTTGGCCCCAGGTTACATCATACACAATAATTAATTCATAAACCTAATTGTAAAATACATTAAATATATATATATTATATACATATATAAAGTTCATGTCATGACCTGAGGTATGCAAAGATCTCTAAAAAGAACATACAGCACCAACCAAAAAAAGAGAAAGATTGATAAATTGTACTTCATTAAATTAAAAAACTCTGTCATTAAAAAACACTACTAAGAAAATGAAAAGTCAAGTCACATGTTGAAAGAATATATCAGGGAGATTAAGATGGTGATCAGACAGGTCTGACCGTGAAAGTCTCCACAAAAGCAGATCAGACAGGTCTGACCGTGAAAGTCTCCACAAAAGCAGATCAGACAGGTCTGACCGTGAAAGTCTCCACAAAAGCAAGTGTACATAAAGACTGTATGGCAGGGCTCG
>NW_007047437.1:567596-598319 GCF_000164805.1 Carlito syrichta
GTGAGACTCCAACTCAAAAAAAAAAAAAAAAAAAGACTGTATGAATAGGCGTGCGCTGGTGGAAGAGTGAATGTCTGAGGGGAGACTCGGGTTCATGCACCCAGGCACCCCATCTGCTCTGAGATAGGAGTGTGGGCTCATGCAAGATCATCTGCTGCTTTCAGGACTCTTCAGAGAAGAGCCTGCCAAATCCAGCTGATTTTCATTGCCTGACGCCTGGCCCACACCAACAGCTATTATAGCAGATCAGCTGGAGTCCCAGATCTGATCAGTGGAGAAAGAGGATCGGGGAGAACTGGAGAGGTGCCCCATGTCCAGTGAGGAAATGCTGATTGCAGTCATTTTCTCTGTCCCAGGAGCAGGCAGAGACCTGCATTGCCCCGCCCAGCCCTACCCAGCCCTGCCCAGCCCCCCTCTGCCCCACCCAGCCCTGCCAACTCCCAACTTGGGATCTAAGGACCAGACAAAGATCTGCATTGCCTTGGCAATCTCCGCCCAGCTCTACCCAGCCCCCTAGTTGGTCCCTAAGGTAATCTCATCAAACTGGAAGAGACAGAAGCCCCTCTCCCATGCTGGATAGGACACATACGGTCAGATTTGAGTGGAAGACTCCATAGGCAGTAGCTGGGTGTGTCCAGATCTGATCCACCCTCCTTCCAAAGTAGGCCTGGGGCATCTGACTGAAGCTGTGAGCAACCTTATCTGCCTGTACTGAGAGCAGAGGGGAGGGGTTAAAAACCAAAGCTAAAAGGACATTGGACTTACAGGAACGGCCTCGGAGTGAGTTTGGTTCCTGGTTTTTATTTTATTTCTTTATTTTTATTTTCTGTCTGTTTTGCTCATTTATATTTGTTTTTTGTTTTAGGTTTTTTCTCTTTCTGTTTTTGATAATGTTTTCCATACTTGCTTTGTTTCTTTTATTTTACAGTTTTTTTTTCTCTCTATTCTTTAGACTTCCTGCTGTGTATGGGAAGAGTACATCAATAGGCAGGTTTTTGTTGGACTGTGTGTTTGTATGATTATGTGTATGTTTATATAGTTTTTTGTTTTTGTTTTTGAGTTGGAGTCCCACTCTGTCACCCAGACTGGAGTGCAGTGGCTGCTCCTGGCCACTGCAGCCTCAACCTGCTGGGCTCCAGCAATCTTTCCACCTCAGCCTTCCAGGTAGCTGGAACAACAGGCACGCACTACCACACCCGGCTAATTTTTTTTTTTTAATTTATTGTAGAGATGAGGTCTTGCCAAGTTGCCCAGGCAGGTCTTGAACCCGCGGGCTCAGGCAGTCCACTCACTTTGGCCTCCCAAAGCGCTGGGATTACAGGCTGAGCCACCAAGCCCGGCCTGTTTTAGTTTTTTAATCTTTTCTGTCTTTGTGTTGCTTTTTGTTTGTTAGTTGGTATGTCTGTCTGTTTTCCCTCTTACTCTTCTCTCTCTTCACCTTCCTCTCGTCCCCCCTTATTCCTTTTTCCATTCTTTTCCTTTTTCTTACCTCATTTTGCTTCCAGGGAGCAAACGTATACCCCCACTGCATGGACAGATTGTCAGGCAGTGGGAAGTGGGTTCCAGAGTGCCCATACACCTGTCGATGGATACTGGGATCTGCAGATAGATTTTGAATCACAGCTCCTTCCTCAATTAAATCTCAAAACTGCAAAAATTTCAGCCCCCAACCCATAGTCCAGCTTCAGAATTGAACAAAGCCAGAGGATACACATAAGGAAAAATAGGAGCAAACAAGTAAAAGCAGCCCCACCCTCCCTGAACAACAGAATTAAAAAAGAGGGGAAAGAACAAAAAAGGTAGGAGGGAAGAAGTTTTACACAAATAAAGAAAAACCAAAAGAAGAATATGGGTCTCACACAGACCACTGGGAGGCCAGACACTGAGAAAACAGACTTTGGAATGCAAACAATGAAGAGCCCTGGAAAACCGCAAACCCAGGTATCAAGACATTAATAGAGAGAATAAAAATATTTGAGGAGAGATGAGGAAAATAGGAGGAGTTGATAACTGAGATAACAGCAATAAAGTCTACTAGGAATGAAGTAAATAACAAACTTATAAGCATGGAAAGTAGAATTAGCCAAGAAAAAGAAAGAATCTCAGAGTTTGAGGACCAAAATATAGAAATAACCCAAACTGTCAAAAACATAGGAAAGAAGCTTTAAAAAACAGAAGAAACCCTTCAAGAGTTGAGCAATTATTTCAAGAGGCTGAACCTAAGAGTAATTGGACTTCATAAGGCAGAGAGACAGAGACCACCCTGGAACAAACATTTCATGAAATTATTTAAGAAAGCTTCTCTCATCTCATAAGTGATGCAACCATTCAAACACGAGATTCAGAGAACCCCTGCAAGACAACAAATGAGAAGACAAACTCCTGGACACATAGTAATTTGTCTAAACAAAGTAGGTGTAAAAGAAAAAAAATCCTCAAGTCAGCAAGAGAAAAAGTCAGACTACCTACCAGGAAAGATCACTTAGAACAGCAGCAGATTTATCTAGAGAAATACTTCAGGCTAAGAGAGCTTGGAGCCCAATCTTCAAAGTTTTCAAAGATAACAATTTCAACCAAGAATAATCTATCCAATTAAGCTAAACTTCACTATTGAGGGAGAATTAAAATCTTTCCCAGACATTCAATCCCTAAGAACTTATACTACCTCTAGACTAGCTTTACAAGAAACACTTAAGAAAATATTAAACACAGAAGAAAGGGAAAAAAGAAAAACAATGTTCTTCACAAGAGTGCAGGAAAAAGATTGAAAACACACATGAATCAACTCAAAAATCAAAAGAAAGACAACAAACAAATAGGAACAACAACAACTGTATAAGAACCTCATGACAAGGATAAATTCTCACATTTCAATAATTAGCCTGAATGTGAATGGTCATAATGCACCACTTAAAAGACATAGAATGGCAAAATGGATAAAATATCGTGAGGCAACAGTTTATTGTCTCCAAGAGACTCATCTCACCAGAAAGAATACTCACAGACTCAAAGTAAGAGGATGGGAAGCAAAATTTCAGGCAAACAAAACACAAAAGAAAATAGGCATTGTGATCTTAATATCAGATAAAATACTCTTCAAGCTATCAAAAATTTAAAAAAATACAGAAGATCACTATATAATGATAAAAGGTTCAATCCATCAACAAGAAATATCCATCCTAAACATACATGCCCCCAACATAGGAGCACCAACTTTTATAAAACAGATTCTAAGTAAACTTTTAAAAGATGTTGACTCTAACAGTATCATAGCTGGGGACTTTAACACCCCACTCATAACCCTAGCAGATCATCGAGACAAAAAAATCAGCATGGAGATCCAGAACTTCAATTTGACTCTTGACCAAATGGATTTAATTGATACCTACAGAACACTCCACCCAATGACCACAGAATATACATTCTACTCATCACCACATGGAATGTACTCTAAGATCTACCACATCCTTGGTCATAAATCAAGCATAAACAAATTTCATAAGATTGAAATTCTGCCACACATCTTTTCAGACCACAGTGGAATAAAAATAAATATCATAACCAACAAATTTCCCCAAAACCCACAAAGACATGGACACTAAACAGTATGATGCTAAGCAACTCCTGGGTCAGCATGGAAATCAAAACAGAGATTAAAAGATACCTGGAAACAAATGAAAATGAAGAAACATTTTACCAAAACCTCTGGGATGCCATGAAAGCAGTAGTAAGAGAGGAATTCATATCTCTACAAACACACATGAAGAAAATGAAAAGATCATAAGTTAGCAGCTTCACAAGTCACCTAAGGAAGCTGGAAAAGCAAGACCACCAAAACCCTAACTTCAGCAGAAGAATCCAGTTCACCAAAATAAAATCCCAAATCCTGGACATAGAAGACAAAAAGATAATACAAAAAAATCAGTGAACAAAAAGCTGGTTCTTTGAAAGGATAAACAAGACTGGTGGCCCTCTAGCTAGACTGACCATAACAAGAGAGAGAAAGTCCAAATAAACTCAATCAGAGACACAAAAGATGAAGTCACAACTGATCCTGAAGAAATACAAAAGATTATCAGAGACTACTATTTACACTTATATGGAAACAAACTTGAAAACCTAAAGGAAATGGAAGACTTTCTGACATCACACAAACTCCCCAGGTTGAAACAAGAAGAAATTGAGACACTAAATAGACCAATAATAATCCAGGAAATTGCCTATGTCATAAGAAAACTACCTACAAAAAAAAAAAGACCTGAACCAGAAAGCTTTCCAGGAGAATTCTACAAAACATTTAAGGAGGAACTGATACCAATCCTATTGACAATATTCCAGGCAATTGAGAAAGATGGAACTCTCCCCAAATCATTTTACGAAGCCAATATCACATTGATACCCAAGCCAGGTAAAGATCCAACAAAGAAAGAGAACTACAGGCCAATATCTTTGATGAACATAGATGCTAAAATTCTCAACAAGATCCTAGCAAACCGGATTCAACAATACATCTCAAAAATCATCCATCATGACCAAGTAGGCTTCATTCCTGGGATGCAAGGCTGGTTCAACATTCATAAGACCATAAACGTAATTAAATATATCAACAGACAAAAAAACTACATGATTATGTCATTAGATGCAGAAAAAGCTTTTGATAAAATCCAGCACCTCTTCTTGATAACAACCCTCAAACATCTAGGCATAGATGAAACATACCTCAAAGTAGTAAGAGCCATCAACAAGAAACCCACAGCCAACACACTATTAAACAGACAGAAATTGAAACCATTTCCCTTGAAAACTGGAACAAGACAAAGATGCATACCCTTACCACTCCTGTTCAACATAGTTTTGGAAGTTCTAGCTAGAGCAATCAAGAAGAGAAGGCGATCAGGGGTATCCAGGAAAAGAGGAAATCAAGTTATCCCTCTTTGCAGTCGACATGATTCTATTTACCTGGAAAACCCAAGAGAATCTGTCAAAAACCTCCTTGCACTAATAAATGACTTTGGCAAAGTCTCAGGGTATAAAATAAATGTGCAAAAGACTAAATTTCTATATACCAATAATAAACAAACAGAAACCCAAATAAAAAGCACAATTCCATTCATAATAGCCACAAAAAAAAAAAAAAAAGAAAGAAAGAAATACCTTGGCATCTTCCTAACCAGAGATGTGAAAGACCTTTACAATGAAAACTTCAAAACAGTGCTCAAAGAAATCAAAGATGACACAAACAAGTGGAAAAATATTCCATGCTCATGAATTGGAAGAATCAACATTGTTAAGATGTCCATTCTACCTAAGGCAATCTACAGACTTAACGCAATACCCATCAAATTACCAGCAACATTCTTCTCAGACCTAGAAACAATACAAGAATTCATATGGAAACATAAATGACCACGAATAACCAAAACAATGCTCAGCAAAAAAAAAAAAAAAAAAAAGTCAGGAGAAAACAAAGCAGGAGGTATCACACTCCCAGACTTTAAACTTTATTATAAAGCTACAATAATCAAAACAGCCTGGTATTGGTACAAGTATAGGAATATAGACCAATGGAAAAGAATTGAGATTCCAGAAATAAAACCTCAACTTCTCAACCACTCATCTTTGACAAAGCCTCCACCACCAGCCACTGGGGAGAGGAGAACCTATGATTAAATGGTGCTGGGAAAACTGTCTGACCACATGCAGAAGATTGAAACAGAACCCCTACCTATCCCCATACACAAAAATCAACTTGAAATGGATCAGAGACCTAAACTTAAAACCTCAAACTATAAGAAGCTTAGAAAATGCAGGAGATACTCTTATGGAAATTGAAACTGGCAACCAATTCCCAATCAAAACCCCAAGTCCCCATGCCATAAGAGAAAAGGTAGACAAGTGGGACTTTATCAAACTGACAAATTTCTGCACAGCCAAAGAAACCATCAAGAGAGCAGGGAGACAGCCCACAGACTGGGAAAAAGTATTTACCAACTCTATGTCTGACAAAGTGTTAACATCTAGGATCTACAAGGAACTCAAATGAGCTGAAAAGAAAAAAACAAACAGCCCCATTACAAAGTGACCAAAAGATATGAATAGACAATTCTCAAAATAAGACATGCGAGCAGCCAACAGATAACATGAAAAAATGTTCAACCTCACTAGTCACCAAAAAAATGCAAATTAAAACTACACTGAGATACCACCTAACTCCAGTCAGAATGGCCATCATCAATAACTCAAAAAAATAACAGATGCTGGAGAGGATGTAGTGAAGAGGGAACACTTGTACACTGTTGGTGGAAGTGTAAACTAGTTCAGCCTCTGTGGAAAACAGTGTGGCAATTCCTAAAAGTTCTAAAACTCGACCTTCCATATAACCCCAAAATCCTCTTACTGGGAATATACCCGGGAGAACTAAAATCACTCTATAAAAAAGAAACCTGCACATGTATATTTATTGTAGCATTGTTCAAAATAGCAGGAACATGGAACCAACCGTGCTGCCCATCAAAAGAGGACTTGATAAAAAAAATTTGGTACATATACACAATGGAATATTATGCAGCCATAAAGAAGAACAAAATTATGAATGTTGCAGCAACCTGGATGGATTTAGAGTCTATAATACTGAGTGATCTTTCACAGAAACAAAGAACTGAGTATCACATGTTCTCACTCATAAGTGAACCTTGAACAACTATTGTAATACCATAAGAAAAGGCATGATGGTAGCAGGAAACTGTGGGAGTGTGGGGGGTGGGTGGGGAGGTGGGATTGGCAGTAGTAGGAAACTGTCTGGGGAAGTGGGGAGCATACCTCATCAACAAGGATACCTGTACAATGAACATTTGCATACCTAAATCTGAATTGTACCCCACAATTTTAAAATAAAAAAAGAAAGAATATATCAGCCTGCCCTATAGATTTCATTTTTACCTTGCTAGACCCCATGGTAATGTGTCAATCATTGATTTGATATTTCAGAAGTTTAATATGTTCTCTTCTTCTCCAACATTGCTTTTGCTTTGCGATTGCTTTTGGTATTCATATCTTTACCTTTTCTATTTCTGCGATCTCCCTTTTCATCCTCATTTTCAATTCTCACCTCTGGTTTTCTATAATTATTTCCTATCTTCTTCAGTCTGATGTCTTATAGCAATTTCTAATATTTTAATTTACTTTAAATGGAAATAAATGTTCAGAACTCTAACTCTCATTAATTAGGATTTTAACAGAGCTATAGACTATCTTTTCTTATTTGAAACTGAGAGCCACAAAATCAAGCCTAGAATTTGATGAAGTAGAATATCTCTTGAACCATGTACTGTTCACTTGGGTGCTGGCAGATTTTCTGTTCAAATGGAAGGAAAACTTGATGTGCTCATTTGGTGATGCCTAGCTATAATCCAGTGTGATTTAGTTGAATTTAAGTCAGATCTTATACTTTCGTTGCCAAGATTTGAGAACAAAACTCACTGTTCACAGTGTTATTTCTGCTTTCTATTGAGGAGAAAAAAAACCAAGCATTTTTTCTTTAGTCAGCTTGATATCCCATAATGCGCTTAACCTTTGCTTCTCTTTCCTGGCATTTTGCCTATGGGACTTATGATATATAGAGGTAAACTATGATCAGACAGCTTTCAGTTACAGAAGACAGAAACCACTCTAGATATATTTTATGCAGACATTGGTTTAAACATAGGAAATGGGACACTTACAATAATCATTGAAGGAATGGAAATGAAGGCTTTAGCTTGAGCTTCCTCCAGGAGTGACTCCAATATCAATACAATTGAACCACAGCTTGGAAGATGGGGAAACAAAGAGACTGTGATAGAAAACATAGCTGTGATGCAGAGAATAAGAAACCAGCACCTCCACAACTCCCTTCTGACACTCATGAAGTTAGTGACTAGAGAATGAAATGCTGACTTGGACCACAAATGCTGCTTGTACATGTATTTGCCTCTCTAAAAATATGCCCTAGAAAAGAGGTTGGAAATCTATGTTCCCCAGGCCAAATTCAGGCAGCAAACACTGCCACACTCCTCTGTTTACATAATGTTGCAATTTTCTCTACAACTGCAGAGTTGAGTAATTATGACAGAACTTATTTGTGGCCTATTGTTCCATAAACCTGAAACACTCGCTTATACTTTCTAGTTCTTTACAGAAAACATATGTTAACCTCCAGTTTAGAAGACAATGGTTGGGATGCTATTTTAGAAAAATCAACAAGTATATAATGGTGGCTGCCAGAAATAACACTCAAAGCAACAGGGAAATTCTGCCTTCCATATCTTAGGCCTTTCTATCTAATATACAGTACCTACTTCTCATCCTCAACCTCAGTTTCAAAGGAGTCCAAAATATGGAGTTTTAACTCTACAATCTTTATGGTATAGGAAGTCGCATTAAGAAACAATTTGAGTGAGTGCCATTTTACCATTCAATCTTTTTGGTATGCATCATGTATACACACATTTCTTCTTATAATTAAACTTCCAACAACACTGGCAATCTAAAATATCTATTTCCATACAGATATTATACAGTTACCATCTTCCCAAACAGGAGAGAACAAAAGTCTCATTAATCACCATATTGATCGTTTGGTGATTCTCATTCTTCTTCTAGTTCAGCTACAATGCCACCTTAGACATGTCCCTTTTCCTCCCCTTTTCCATCAAACTGAAATACAGATGTGGGATTGAACTACCTTTGACATTACAGACAGGGACAACATTCTAGGAACAGGAGAGCAAGCAATCGAAAGAGCTTGGATCCCTGACAGTGGCTCAAATCACCATCCAGTCCTAGACTACAATCCTGATTAATATATGAAAAAGAAAAACTTCTACCTTTAGCCACTAGATTTTTAGACTCTCTTGTACAGCAAACTTAGATTGTTTTCTAATGTCTAAACGTCTGAATTGAATTAGAATAAAAGAGAAAAGGAAGAAAAGAAAAAAGTTAACTAGTAGGTCTAGACATGTATATCACATAGAAAGAATTATGCATAGCTACTATAGTCCTTATTTCTGCAAGTAGTCATGAGAAAAGTATCACATTCTCTTACCTTCTCCCAATGCTTTGGCTAGTTTATTTTGTTTGGCTTGTTGGGTTGTTTGTTTAGTCTATAGGTTGATCCAGACCTCTATTCTGAGATGACTGGTTCCTTGGTGTTCTTGCGTGAACTTTTACCCCAAGATAGGCCAATATTTGTAGACAATTCAAAATCCATTGGCTCTAGACATATTTTTTGTCCCTATTGTGAAGCACTAGCCCCATTTTTCTTTGTTAATCTAATTAATCATTGGAAAACAGTTATTCTACTCCCACATTAGTAGTTGTTTTTTTTATTTTGTTTTGTTTGTTGCAAGAAGAACCTAAAATGCAATCATTGCTATGTCTGTGATGGAAACTTTTCACCCTATGGAAACTTGAGGAAAATATTGCCCCAAACCTTGTCTGGAACATGTTTCACAACCTTCTTCTGAGAAAAAATTGGCACTCCTAACAAGATTGCTTAAGCACCATTGTATACTTGCCTGATGAACTTTAATAAAGCTGATATCTGTTCTGGAAAACTAGTCACCCACCCACTATCTGTCAGCTGACTATCAGTTAGAAGTCTAATGATCTCTAATCAGAAAATCTTTTGTTAATTATCTAACAACTCTCTTTTCTGGAAATGTCACTAGCAAGAAATAAATCTTTAAATTGGTCTACTTAGTTTCCTTTCCTTGAACAACCTTGAAATAAAATTTTGACAAGTCCACATAATTAAACTGTCAGAATAGGTTTAAAAAAATTTTTAAACAATATTAGAAGATCCCCAAATGGCAGGGGTTTTTGTGAAGGCGACATTGGTGCAGTAGGTTAGAATATCACTTTTGCTTCCACTCCATTGTTCCCTATTATGGCTATAGAAAAGAAACAATGCCACTTACCATATTTCTTCTGTTTTAAGTGACTTGTATTTTATCTTTTTTTTTTTTAGAAAAAAATGGTTTTTGTGTTTCTGACATTGTCCTTCTTACAATCATTGTAATTCATAGTTTACTTGATAGCATTTTTTTCTTTCATTTTTTAGTTGTACATAAAATAATTGTGCTCTCAAGCCCAACTTAAATTTGGTGAATTAGGGTATGAATCACTGTTTAAGGACACATAATGCATTTTCCAAAGCAACCTCATGACCTCACAGGGCGTTGTCTTTCAGAAAGTGCTATAACTGAGTCTTCAATATGCTGTTTCATCGTTCTATACCGATAGCTCTTTTGAAGCAATGGGAGTCATAGTTCAATAGAAATTTCTCAGGGTTCAGCATATTGCACCATTCTCCCCCTCCCACACCCCAGTACAAAGATCTCATGGTTAGAGACAATAATGTATGGAATCCTGATATTAGGAATGGAGTCTTCAGTAAGCCCATGGATGCTGGTGCTAGCAGAGTACAGACAGAAATGGCAAAACAAAATCCAGAATAATTCTATTCCATGGAAAGCAAATCAATCTGAGAGATGTGATCCATAGCAACCAATTTGCCCCTAGGTGTTTTCCAGGACCTCCGGGGTATGCTGGCATGTTGTATGCAGCATTCACCTCTTTTTGGGAAATGAAACATATAACAAAACTAGTTAGATTAGCATTGGTGAGGGGAAGTCTGTACACTCATGCCACCCTGGCCACCATGGGTATTTTGTTCCCAAGGCCTTGGAGCAAGCATGGGGCTGTGTGGGAGATAAGGCTGACTGACATGCATGAATCCTATTCATGTGATTTTTTTTCAGTCCTTGCATTTGTGATTTCATTAACTTTTTTTTTTACATAACATTTTTTATAAAATTGTGAACTTCATAGCAACTTGGATGGACTTAGAGTCTATACTACTGAATGACCTATCACAGAAACAAAGAACTGAGTATCACATGTTCTTACTCATAAGTGGACCTTGAACAATTATTGTAATACGATAAGAAAAGGATTGTTAATAGTGGGAAATTGCCCGAGGGTGGGAGGCAGAATTGGCGGTAGTGGGATTCTGCTGGGGGAGAGGGAGCACACCTCATCAACAAGGGTACCTACATAATAAACATTTGTATACTTAACACTGAATTGTACCCCACATCTTTAAAATTAAAAATAAAAAAAAAACACATTATGGATAGATATCACAATTATTATAATACCAATTTACCAATCTGTGGTTAACTGGTGCTGTGTGCCCAGCATACTTTCTAAAGGAAGGGAAACGTGAAATTCCTGAGATAGTGGTTCCCTTGCAGCCTAGGAAACAAAGGAGATATTGTTTCTCATACATTTAAATCCAGCTAATGAAACAGGAAAAAAAGAAAATATCTCCCCCATCTGAAGAGCTGCTTCAGTAGGAATATTCCAGCAAATATAAACTATACAGTTTATGGTCTTGAGAGATTGCACAAGTTGGGACACCACTTTCTTAGGCTTCAAAATTGGAGAGTTTTGATTTTTTTCATTTTTGTAGTGTCAAATGTATGGACACTTTAGTCTTAGTGTCTTCATTCTGAAATAAGAGTCTATGTCATAATTTCTTTTTGAAATTTTAACATAGTACTTTCAGCCAAACATATTTAATACTAAACACATACCATATGCCCTATTGCAAGCTGGTGCTTTTTGCCCCCCTCCAGTAAGTTACAAAAATAATTCAAGAAGCTATGTTTAAAACTATATTCCAGAATGGTATTGATAAATATTACACAATTTTTTGATACATAGGGACTTGTTTCCAATTTAGTTACTGCTACTCTATAATAAGATAGCAATTATGACATTATTAGTATTTCTCTCACTATAATTTAGTAAAAATTTCTCTTACTAATTTTATTTCTGGGGGCAGCAAGATCCAAATTTCTTTCCTTCATTGCACTAATAACTAATTGTCAAGATGTTTAAAAACCAAAACTTTTTTTGGTAGTATTTGTAGGAACTGAAAAAAAGTCATGTTGCATGTTGAAGAATTATAGCCAACAAAAAACAGACACAAGAAGGTAAGATGTCCCCAAAAAACCTGTAGAATCTCCATCTTAGTCACTATGGTCTGGGATGACCACTCATGGAGGTCTTGTATTCACTTCCCAGAGCCATTCATGTCTTCTTTTTTGACTATGCTTGACTTTTCTTTTTTCTGTTTTTTTTTTCCTTCTGTTTGTCATTGGTAATAAATTATCTTTTTCAGGTCCTTTTCTTTCCAATAAAATATATTCATGTTGAATGAATGACTCCCCAAAACCACTGCATGATAAAGTGATTTTTTCATATTCTACAATTTGGTCATTTAGTAACCTTCCAAACTACGATCACTTCATAAAGATGTGCCTGTGGCATCTATTCCATGGATTTTATTGATAATGCAAAAATCATATTTCCTATTTTAAACTTTCAAGAGCTTCTTTTTCTTAAGAGCTTTATTGAGAGATAATTCATGTACCATAAAAAATCTTAAAATATGCAATTTCTGATTTTTACTTTACTCATTACTATTAATATACTATTTCTGTAGCCACTTTATCCAGCAAGACTTAACTCTGCAAACATGTCATTCCAGACCCAAATGGATAATTCAGGAGCTACTTTGCCACTACACATCATGGATTACCTGTGTCTCATTTTCCAGGGGTATCTGGTCCTCCCTGCCTTTAAACACAAACCTGATTAAATAACAAATTCCAGATTTCCATCCAAAAGAGTCTTTTGTCTGCAATCACTCCCTGAATGTGGTACTGCATATCTGTTATTCAGATTCTAGTTGCAGGAAACAAGAACCACTCTAGTTATCTTAAACATGAAAGAATCAAATGTTTAAAGGGAATAAAATAGTTATGAAGTCATTTAGTCACTCTTGCTATTGATGGTGGTGGTGAGAAGGTTGAGCGGGATGGAAAAATTGAATAAAATTTCCTTTTTATTTCTCATGAACTGAACTGAACTTAGTCGCCCAAACCTCTTTTTTGTTTTTACTGAAGACAGAACTCTTAATCCTGCTAATTCATATTAAATTCAGTCTTCACTGAATTTAAAACAAAAATCTAAATTTGTTAATTCAAGGATGGTAGCTCCCTTTTCTCCCCAGGGGAGAAAGTACTTATATATGATTAAGATTACAAGGGAAAGTTGATATCTATCTGACCATTTTCTGTCCTAGCGGTCTAAGATATATAATCCACATTGACCTTGAATTATCAATATCCATCCCATCTACCATCGACTGCATGTATTACCCATGGAGTAGAGCAGTACCCTTGCTCTTCTATTTTCAGGACAATAGAGTTTACTCCACATAGTCCTCATCCCAGCTCCGAGGTCTATCCAATGTGGGAGATGATAATGTGCCATCTCAAAATATGCCTCTTCTGCATGAGGACTGTTGAACTGAAGGCAATGAAGAACAAGCAGATGTAGGAAAGCTCTCTGTACTTTCTCTGTTTACCTAAAAGTAGAACGTGGATTTACAAAAACAAGAGATATCCCCACTACCCTTTCTACTAGGGTGGACAAAAGTTAACCACTGAAGACAATTCTAGATCCTCACTTGCTTGGAGATGGCACCAGAGGAATCTATACAAACAAGTATTAATAACTAGCCTTTATCTATACAAACAAGTATTAATAACTAGCCTTTATCTGCCAGTTATTAGCTTTCCCACAAGTTGCTACACCTAAAGACTCAGAGTCCCTTTCTTCTGTCTTGGCACTGCTCTACAAATTTATTGTTCTTTGTTGAAGATACTATATAAGTAGGGGTCCTAAAAATACTAGAATCATCTTTTGGAGGGTGGGCCTCTTGTAGTAAAGGCTTGCCCCACTAGGTAAGTGTTCTAGGAACACACTGACATCAGTATACCAGCTAGCATTGTTGCGAGAGGCTACCTTTGGCTTCAGTGAATTTTTTTTTTTTTTTTTTTTAGATTCTTTTCATGTTTGTCATTTTGTGATGGGTGATTTACAGGAACAACCTGCCCACACCGCACTGAGTATTCAGAAGTTTTTCCCCCAAAATGGTATGAACCCTGTGCCCTACTTTCCCTAGTCACCCCATCTTGCCCTGAGTGACTTTTCTTGTTTCCCAGGATGAAAAGCTTCCACAAAGGGAAATGTTTTGCTCATGTGGAAGAGATGAAACAAAAAATGGCAGGATCACTAAAAAACATCAAAATTGATAAGTTCACAAACTATATTAAACAGTGGAAAAAAGAGTCTTGATGGATGTATTGCATCAAACAGAGTACTTTGAAGATGACCGAAGTTTAAACATGTAAGAATAAATACACAATTTTTTATAAATAAATTCCATTTTTTTTTTGAAACCCTGGAATTCCCCTCATACAAGTTGGAATTCAAAGCCACTTCTCGAGAATTATTCCTTGGATTTTACTGGGTAAACATAAACTATACAGTGAGTAAAATTCTGTTTGTTTTCCTCTTGTTGATTTTTAAAATTTGTGTTTCACAGTTCAACTAAGAATTTATGAGGGATAAGGAAAAAAAATTATTTTTCCTTGCCAATTTCAGAGTCACCTATGCTTTCTTAGTTTTCCTGTTTATCAGTTTCAAGGAGGCATGGAAATCATTCAGGTGTTCATCCATACTGCTCTGGGTCATTGAGAACAGGAGGATAGGGATAACAGTCTCTCTCTCTCTCTCTTTCTCTCTCTCTCTGTCTGTCTCTGTCTCCCCACTCCATTTCTCTTTGTTTACAACTCCCTTTGCATGCATGTCTACCCCAATAAGACCCATTATGACTGAAATGTTCTGCATCACTTTCCCCTTCCAACAACCCAGATAAGAAGTAAGCAAAAAGCACTCCTGCTCTTCAATTCTCAAAGCTATATTTGTAGGTATCTAATAAACCCACATTTTGACCTTGGAAGAAACAGAGGCAGGATACATTTCCATGATGCACACATGGGAACATTCTTACTGTCCTCTCCTAAGTATCAAGCTCTTTCACTTAGATCAGAAAGGGATTTTATTATCTCTCTTCTGTGCCATCAAAGAAAAATATATGTGTAGTGAAGATAATAAAAAATGGACTCCTCATCCACTTTCCACTTCAACATTGCATTTTCTTCCTTCAAGCTTTATCTCAAGATCGTCAAAGCTTCTATTTTCATATAAATCTATTTACTTTGGAAATTCAAAATAACTTTTGTTTCTATTGTATTTTGAAACCATTCTTCCTGGTATGGTTTTCCTTAAGAATACATTCAGAATTCTTTCCCTTAGGACTAGTACTCTTCCTTTTCAGAGGCAATTGAAAGCCTCTAAAGGCAGTAAAGACCAGTTGTTTCAACGGATAGATGGGTAGTGGATGAAAAAGAAATTGCATCTGTGTGAAAAGATGGGAAAATAGCTCCAAATTTTATATAAATCTCCAAATATTCCTTCCTAGACTCTTTGTAAGAGCTAGATATTCTTCTGCGTGTCCTTCCTGGTTTTCTAACAAGATAAATTAATGACATACATGCAATTAATAATTTCTCCTGAATTCACTCTAGGCCTTTGTTTATCCCAACACTGTCTGCTTTATTTTACTTGAATACTTGGAGTGAGGAGAAAGGCTGAAAGAATAGATTTCTGACTGCTTCACAATTGACATGAACATAGCAAACGATCTCTCCTTTTCTGGTTGATAAATGCTACAGGTTAGATGTTTGTTCCCTCCAAATCTCATGTGGTAATTTGATCCTCAATGTTAGAGGGATAGCCTAATGGGAAGAATTTGGGTAAAGGGGTGGATCGCTTGTGAAGAGATTAATGCCCACTATGGGGATGGGGAGGGAATGAGTTCTCACTCCATTTGTTCCCATAAGAGCTGGTTGTTCAAGAGTCTGGCACCCTTCCCCTTGCTTTCGGCTGCTTTCTCTCTCACCATGTGATCTCTGCACATGCTGGTTCCCCTTTGACTTCTGCCATATAAATAGAAGCAACTGGAGACCCTCACAAGAAGTTGAGCAGATGCTGGCACTGCTTCTTGTACAGCCTACAAAACCGTGAACCAAATAGCCAAATAAACCTTTTTTAAAAAATGTTTAAATCATTTAGTCTCAAGTATTCTTTACGGCAACACAAATGGGCCAAGATAGTAAGAACCTGAAAGTGTAATCATGAAATAGGCAATGTGAGAAAGATTAAAGATCCTGCAACCTTATTTGAAATAGGCAAGTTTATTCTCTTTCTCTTGAAAAAATGAGGAAGGACTGGGTGCAAATTACTATTTTTACCTCACTCTAAATCCTTTCAAACATACAAGTAATATAAATTTCTAAATTTCCTGGAAGTAGATTTTCTGTCAGGCAGTAGATTGTCTGCTGATCTTTTCTAGATCTTCATAAGAATCTAAGTGTTAAGTTGGGTGTGAGGAGGCTGTGTTATATACTGCTTGCCATTTTTAAGACTAGGACAAATTTTTTAATACAAAATAATTTGATCAGTACGATCTTGTTTTGGTGAAGTTAAAATTCTGGAAATAAAGCACTAAAAGCAACAATGTGACCAGTCTTCAATAACATTACTGAGGTGAGCTTGCTTTTTGGGGGGAGTTTACACTAATGGTCCCCTTTGTGCTCACTAATGGTAATCATCTAACCCTGCCTCTGCCCTTGGAAGTTAAAGAATTCAGCATTATGTGAGGGAGAATGTGCACCATGACCCAATTCTCATCCTTCACTGCATAACTTTCTCTCCTGAAAGCACTGATTGATTTCAAAGAAAGTGCTGTAAAGAGATTCTCTGCGATGTGAAAAGAATTAGAATTGGGCTCCAAGGTACAAGTGTAACTGATGCTAAAAATAGCTCACACTTTAGAAAGTTGATTAATCCAAAGAAAAGAAGTTATTAAAACGTTCAATTAGAATCTCTACAGCTTGGAAATTCTATTTTTAATATTTAAGGCATTACATATGTAAAATACAGGAGGATGTGGATCTTACTAGGAACAATAAAATAGAGAGGAAAGTGCAAAATCTCTCATTTAAGAGGCAGTCATGAAAAGAGTTTGATAATAGCAGAAGTGACTATGACCACAAGAGTCCCAGTCTAATATGTCTCTTCATTTTCATAACAAATTTTTTTATAATCATATTTCTTTATAATCTCACAAATTGTTTTCAACATGAATTTTAGAAGTTTGATATCCTAGATTTGAAATATCACCACATTTGTTCTTCTTATATACTTCCTGATCACATTAAACAATAGAGTATTGATGTAATACTAAACATTAATTGATAATATAAAAATCAAATTGCCCCTGGAAATAGCACAACCATATATCCAGTGACTCAATCTAGAAATTTTAGAGCCCCCTTTGGTTTCTTCTTCTCCCTTACTCCTCATAACCAATGACCAAGTCGATCAATTTTACCTCTTTAATAACACTCAAATTGTTTTACTTCTCTCCATCCCCATGGTTACACCCCAAGTCCAATCTATCAAAAGCACTTGCCTAGACTATTCTAATAACACTCCTATACGTCCCCAACCCTATTTGTGTTCTCCTCCAATCCATTCTCTACTTGGCAATTAGAGTAACAGATCAAAACCACATCTGATTATTTTTATTACTCTTCTTTAAAAGCTTCTGATAATTTCTCCCTGCTGTTGGGCAAAGTCCAGTACCTCCAATACGGCTTTAGGGAGCCTGAAAGAACCACCCCCTTCCTAGCTCTCCAGCATCCCCTTCCTAACTCTCCAGCCTCATCTGAATGTCCTTCCCTTCACTCTTTCTGCTCTATCTAGCACACTGGACTTCTAGTTTTTCCTTGAATTAATAAATACCATCTTCTAACTCAGTGGTTTTACGTATGGTATTTTCTTGGCTAAAATGTTTGTCTCTCCTTCCTTTGTCTAGATGACTTCTGCTCATTATTTCAATCTCAGCTTCAGTCCCCAGGAAATCATCTACCATATGTAAAAGATATGTGTCCCATAGACCTTTATAGCATTCATCATAAAATAATTTTTCATTTAAAGTTTCCCTACCTTGCTATAATCTATATAGCAGTGGCATAATTGTTATATCTACTCAATACATTAGGTATAGTGCATGGCAAATTAATAATGATTATTGTTTGTTTTGTTTTTATTTTTATTTTAAAGATGTGAGATACAGTACAAGGTTAAGTACATAAGTGGTCATCATGCTGGTAAAGTTTGATACTCTTATTGATGTTATTTGCCCCCACCTCCCCTGGCAGTGTCCCACTGCTGCCAATCCCTTTCTTATGGTATTATGATAAATGTTTAGGTCCACTTATGAGTGAATACATGTAGTACTCAGATCTTTTTTAAAAAATTTTTTTATTTTATTTTAAAGATGTGGGATACAATCTTCCTAGGATGCAGGGCTGGTTCAACATCCTTAATTATGTAAATGTAATTAAATACATCAACAGCTGCAAAAATAAGAACCACATGATTATATCATTAGATGCAGAAAAAGCTTTTGATAAAATTTAGCATCCCTTCAACCCTCAAATACATAGGCCTAGAAGGAACATACCTAAAAATAGTAAGCACCATTTATCATAAACCCACAGCCAGCATATTGCTAAAAGGACAGAAACCAGAAACATTTCCCCTGAAAACTGGAACAAGACAAGGCTGCCCACTCTCATCCTTATTGTTCAACATTATGTTGGAAGTCCTAGCTAGAGCAATTAGATAAGAGAATGAAATCGGGGGTATCCAAATATGAAAAGAAGTTAAGTCATCCCTTTTTGCCAACGATATGATCCTAACCCTTGAAAATCCAAAAGAATCTGTCAAAAACCTGTTTTCACTAATAAAGGACTTTGGCAAACTCTTGGAGTACAAAATAAATGTGTAAAGGATAGTTGCATTCTTACACACCAAAAACAAGCAGGCAGAGAAACAAAAAAAGCACAATTGCATTCATAATGGCCACACAAAAAATGAGATACCTAGACATCTTCTTAACCAGAGATGTGGAAGACCTTTACAATGAAAACTACAAAACACTGCTCAAAGAAATCCAAGAAAACACAAACAAATGGAAAAATACTCCATGCTCATGAATAGGAAGAATCAGCATTGTTAAGATGTCCATTCTACCAAAAGCAATCTACAGATCCAATGCCTTACTCAGTAAATTAATAACAACTATTTACTGGATGAGTGATTGAATGAAGTGTCATTTATTTAAGGTATTACAGAGACCAAAAGGTGAGTGTCTTTTTGCCTGAAGAAAAATGAATGGCAGAAAAGCCTTCAGAAGGAGTTACATTTGAGTTGGGTCTTGAAAAATCAGTAGGAACTTGTCAGGTAGGAAGAGCTGGTGGAGTATTCCCAGACCTGAGATTGGCATGGGCAAAAGCACTGATGTGAATGAAGTGTTGAGGAAATGGGGAGTTCATTTGTAGAGTAGATAATGGAGGGAGACGTGATTGCAGCTACTGTTGGTGAAGCCAATTAAGTTTCAGAATGTTAAAGTCTTTTATGCCAGCCTAAGGAGTTCACGTCTAACAGGATAGAAAAATGATCATAATGATTAATAAAGTTTCATGACTGTTAGTGGTTTACTATTGAGGACACTTGATACAGCAATGCATATCTTTCCTCGTTTTTTTGAGTCAAGTTGGTGTCAGGTTGGTGTCATTCATTTTCAAATATACAATGACTTAATCACAACTTATCTTAAATATATTCTGTGCTATTTTATGATTATAAAGTTAAAATTAAATAATTTTCAAGGAAATAAAAACCGATCATATTTTAATTTGATATATTACATTCTCAACTTTGAGTTTTTAATTTTCTGAAGATATCTTTTTTCCAGTGGAATTTTCCCATTGAATCTCTGAATTGAAAGTGCTTTAAATAAACAGATATAAATGCCAAATTGGAAAATCCATTGACAACTGAAGTATATTAGAAAAAACAATCATGTTTTAGTATCCCTAAACAGGTATGAAACATTAAAAGGAAGCCATGTAAGAAGAAACAACTCTCTGCTGCCATCTAATGGCAGTCCATTTTGCCACCAGACCATCTCCTCAGGTCCCATTTCCTCCAGGCCCTGGGAGGAAAATAGTCCAATAAAACACAGTTAAACAGTCTCTTGAGAACCTAAGAAAAGTTGCTCCGTCTCTTACAAGGCTTCTCTGACCACTGTAGTTCTTGAAATACTCAATGGTTCCACTACTTCTTTAACAACTAGCAAGTGGAAAGACAGCATGATTCATAATATGAGGGATAAAACGGACTCCTTTGTGGTAAGGCAGGGCTAACTAGGAATTCTAAGGGAACTTTTGTTTCCTGAAAGTTGTCAGTCCAGAACTCCTCTGACCAGAGGGGCTTCTTTTGTTCCATCTTCTCAATTTATCCTCTTGTATGAACAAAATAGGCTCCCCAACCATTCAACAACTCATTCATCAGACAAATGGTTAAGATAATGCAGTAAACAAAGGAGACATGCAGCTTACACTGTAATAAGAGTAATAAACATAGAAAGGAAATAGAAAAATAAATTAACAGCTGCAAATTGTAATAATAGTTTTGAAGACAAGAGGGGGCGGTGGTCAGGAAAATTCTCATGAGGATGTAGCATTGCAGTTGAGACCTAAAAGCACATAATGAGGTAATCATGTCAAAATTTGGGATGACTGCATTCTAGACACAGGGGATAATATGTGCAAAAGCAATGAGATAGGATAGAGCTTGGAACATTCAGTACATAGAGGACTTATGAAGGAGTGTTTTGAGGTGGAAATAGGGAAAGATGAATCTCAGTCAAGATAACGCAGGGTCTTTAGACCACTAAAAGGATTTCAAACTTTATTCTGAGTAGAATAAATAGCACTGGGAAGCTTTAGAAAGATAATTACATGACACAATTTGCACTTCAAGTTTATTCACTGCTGACAAACAATGTATTGTAAGGGGAAGGACATGAAAGTAAGATAAAATGAGTTAGGAAGTTAACACTGTGATCTAGGTAATAGGAGTTGGTACCTCGTACTTTGTGGTGGCAATGGACTTTCAAGGGAAGTGAGTAGATATAAGAAATATTTTGGAAATAAAATCAGTAGGATTTATTCAGATGATTAAAGAAAAGGGAAGATGTATAGACATGAGCAATTGGCAGAAGAATGGTATTGCCCCTTACTGAGATGAAGAAGAATGGAGCAGAAAGAATAGTTGGTGGAAAATGAAAGATTTCTGTTTTAGAGACTGTAGCTTTGAGACACCTTAGTGGAAATACTATGTAGGCAGAAATTTATGAAACAGCTATCCAAAAGAGTGATCTGGACTTGAAATATAAATTTAATAGTGACGAGCAAAAAAATTCTATGTTAATCCACAATAATTAAAAATATAATCTAGGGAGGATATATAGCAAAAGAAGACGAGACAAAATAAGACTACAGGAATCATATCTTGTTAGATAACCTTAGCATTTAGTTTTTTTTCTCTCAACTGTGACCACATAGTGTCCCATCCACATTCTTTCTAGAGTCCTTAGTTCTATAGCAAACTGCAATCTCTATTCCACTGAAGGAAAAACTTCCCTCTGCCCTCTGAAGTTTCGCTAAAAATCAATAGACAAAAGGCAGATTACTATGAGAAAAGGTGTGCATATGTATTAATGTGCATGGGGGAAAACCACAGAGTGATTACCCCACCACAATGCTTATATACACTTCTTCTTAGGGAAAAGGGAAGTGTGGATGACTTTAGGGAGTAGTACAGGATTTTTAGGGCAATTCAGTGGGCTTAAAGAACATACAGTGGAGTCAGATACAGTGGCTTCTGCCTGTAATCTCAGTGCTTTGGGAGACTGAGGCAGGAAGATCACTTGAGGCATGGACAACATAGCAAGACCTTGTTTCTACAAAAAATAAGAATGAAAAAAAGAACATACAGTGCGCTGAGACAAAGTGTTTTGAGACTGTAGAGCAGTGGTTTGCAATATGTCTGTCCAAGTGTGTCAATAAAATTTAGTATTTCTTCCTGCAATATGAGTTCAGTTAACAAAAACCCATGGAAGGGACTAGAGATAATTGTTTTCCTCTTTATGGGCTTGAACTTTAGGCAGATAAGGGAACTTCAGAAAACAATTTTATCCTATGCTTTGTGAGAAACAAAGCATTGTGAAACAAGAGTGAGGTGGGAGAAAGTCACAGAGATTTTGATGCTTTTTCTTCAGCTCAGCATGCCAATGGGCCATATTTTGAGGTATCAGTTTTTGTGCCCAATATTATCTTCCAAGTCTGACCTTCAGTCTGCATCTGTCTCAGAACCTATCAGTAGCCAACCTCAGTTATTTGATTTTCCATCTGTAGGCCCCAATCCCTGGATATGTTGAAGCCAAAGTTGTTAATCCAAGCAACTGTCCATTCTGACCTTTGGATGGGATCAGCAGAACTCAACTATTCCAGCAGATCAGGTGACCTAGAGATTTCCATAAAGAAACGTGTAATGAAAAGTTTTAGAAAAAATGAAATTTCTGAGGTTTCATTCTTAGAAGTCTGCTCATTTTAGAGAATAAGAATTTGATAGTAAAAAGAAAATAACTGCGTGGAATTAATACGCTCTGTTCATTATGTTACATTGCTTCAATTCATGCCATTTTATTATGCTGATATATATATTCTCTGAAAATTAATGTCTCAATTAACTCTAAAAGCAAAGGCAATTTCTACATTCTAAACCTAGAATGACTTGAAGAAAAATAGAAAGCAAGCTTTTTGTTCTAGATTCCGCATAGAAAAGTTTTTTTTTTCCCCTTGTACTTAGCTTGCCAAAGAAAGTGACTTCTCAAATAATTTTGAAAAAGTTCTAAAACATTCATTTGGCATTTTGAGCTGGAGAATTGACACTGGAAATTGCAAAGAAATATTCTTGTTTTATACTCCAAGGATATCTGATTCAACCAGCAATGAAGATGAGAGGGATAAGCTTACATGTACATTTAGCTTGCAGTTTATAAAATCCTTACAGACTGTGATTTTAAACACAAGGGGCACTCCCTTCTGGGTCCCTTTATTCCCTAGCTGGGTTAGTGGCACATCTGGCTTTAGCCTCCTTTCTTTTCTGACTGGAGCTTATCACATGAGATGATCAAGCAATATGAACTAGATAATAACATTTCTTTTTTAATTGCATTTGCATGCTTCTTAAGTTTCCCTTCTGCCCAAATGAGTACTAATGAGTTCGCTTTAAACACTTTGTTTTCAAGTAAGAAAATATTTGCATTTAAGAAAGAGCTGAAAGTCAGAAGGACAAACATGTACTATAGGAAAGCGCATGAAGTCTTTCAAGGACTCTCCCTGGCATTGGAAAATGTTAGAGGGAAAGTACTATTTTGTTTTGATTTTTTTAAATTCAAAGCTTGCTTATTATTTCAGGGAAAAAAACACTACAAATAGTATATACCAATTTATAGAAACCTACTAACTTTCTTTTACCACAATAAGCAGAAAGAAAAACACAACATCGGGTCATGGAAAGCCGGTATGTGTGTAAGTCATGGTACTGATGCAGACTTGATTCCAAGATGCACTCACTCTAGGCTGCACATCTTGCGCATCTCAGATAACCCCTCTGAGCGTAGGAGCACATCTGTTGGGTGGAAGAATAAAACTTACGTGTGGTTCTTGTGAGTAGCAAAGATAATGAACATGAAACATCCAGCAAGTAATAGGTATTCTATAAATGTCATTAGACTAATGATTTCCTGCTCAGCATATGTGGGTAAAATGAGCAGAGGATCACTCCAAAGAGATATCTTTTTAACCTTCCAAAGGCAGTCTTTTCATGATTGTGTTTTGTGCTACAACATAAGAAAGATTTATGACCAGTTCACTTTGAACAAGTAAGCCATGACCCAATTTCCTAAAGCCAGATGGCAAAACCACTTCCGGTGGGGCAGATGGGCCTATTGACTTTCAGTCCCATGAAAACAGGCTTGGAAGATACTCTGGGATCAAGCTAATACACTAAGAAAATAGAGGAATGCCTTTGATATTGGCTTGGGTATCAGGAGAGCAAACAACTATCAGAAAGACATGTGTAGTTTTAGACACTCACATAGTATTTGGGGCATGAAATAGTGTATTCAGAGGAAGCCAAGTTGCTTTCATTGGCACTTGGGATATTCAAGAAGCTTCATCAACTAACCCTCTTTGTGTGAGATTGCAGCAATGCTTCTGAGTACCAGATGTGCTTGCCCTGAAAGGAAATGGAAAAACTGGACACATTCATTTTCATTAATTAGGTATATCAAAGTCAATTTATAAAGGCAGCTATTTGTTGAAATCGCACTGGAAACAAATATTTAAGATAAATATATACTGCAATGGAAAACATTTCAGAAATAATTTTTTCCTTAAAATAAGCATAAATTGCAAGAGGGGATCTCCAAAAACCCAGAATTTATTTATTTAAAAATTGTGTATTTATTCTTACATGTTTAAACTTGTCACCTTCAAAACACTCTCCGTTTGAGGCAATACACCTATCAAGACGCTTTGTTCAATGCTCAAAACAGTTTTTGTACTCATCAATTGTAATGCCTTTTAGTACTTCTACCATTTTTTGTTTCACCTCGTCCACATCGGCAAAGCATTTCCCTTTGAGGACTTTTTCTTCCGGAGAAACACAAACAAATTGCTCAGGGCAGGATCAGGTGAATAGGGAGGGTGGGGTATGAAAATCATGCTGTTTATGGCCAAAAGCTGATGAACACAGTGCAGTGTGGGCAGGTACATAGTCATGGTGGAAGAACCAGTCACCTGTTTGCCACAACTTGGGATGTTTCTTCTGCAAATCCTGACGTAATCTCAAAACTTCCAGATAAAATCTTTGGTCAACCATTTGGTCCAGAAGAAGAAATTCTGAATGTACTACAAATGTCCCACTCTCCAAAAGATAATTCCAGTTTGTTGGGGGTCCCCCTTCATACATTTCTACCAGCAATGAATGAAGATTCCAGTTTCTCTGCATTCTCACCAATAGTTATTGCTTTCCTTTGTGATTATTAACATTCTAGTGAACGTAAAGTGATATCTCCTGGCTTTAATTCACATTTCCCTAATGACTATGCTGAGTATCTTTTCATGAGCTTCTTTGGAGAGATGTTTATTCAAATCTTTTGACCATGTATTAATTAGATTGTCTTACTGAGTTACAAAAGTTCTTTATGTATTCTGAATACAAGTTTTTTATTAGATATATGATTTACACATATTTTATCACTTTCTGTGACTATTATTATTATTATAGCTGTGGTATACAAGGGAGGATTTACTACATAGGAAGGTTGCATGCAGGTGAAATTTGGGTTACTCCCCTAATAGCATACCAGGTACTCAGTGTGATGCAGTGTGCTCTCCTCTCTCTTCCCTCCCTTCCTTTCCTAATAGTGACCAGCATCTGCTGATTCCACCTTTGTGCTTGTGTGACCAGTGATCCAGGCTTGCTTATAAGTGAGAGAATACAGTATTCAGTTCCTTGCTCCTGTGATAGCTCACTTTAGTATAATGGTCTCCAACTGCACCTATGTTGCTGCAAAGGTCATAATTTTGCTCTTCTTTATGGCTACATAATATTTCTTTTTTTAAAATGTAGGATTCATTGAGAGGACAGAAATTCTCCCACAGTGGGAGGGCACTCGAGAAGGTTGCCCTACATAATATTCCAGTGTGCATATGTACAACGTTTTCTTTATCCCATCCACTTTCAGTGAGCATCTGGTTGGTTCCAAGTTTTTGCTATTGTGAAAAGTGCTCCAATAAACATGTGTGTGCAAGTGTCTTTTTCATAGGATGGTTTATGTTCCTCTGGGTACGTTTCCAGAAGGGGGATTGCTAAATCATATGGAAGGTCAATTATTAATTATTTGAGAAATTGTCACACTGCGTTGCACAAAGGTTGAACTAGCTTACATTCTCACCAACAGCACAGAAGTGTTTCTTTTACTCTGCTAGGCAAATGTAGAAGAATGAAACTGGACCCCTACCTATCACCATATACAAAAATTAACTCAAAATGGATAAAGGACTTAAATGTAAAACCTCAAACTATAAGAATCTTAGAAGAAATCCTTGGGAATACCCCCAGGACATTGCAATAGGCAAACTTAACTTATAGCTAAGTCCTCAATAGCAAATGCAACAAAAGCTAAGATAAACAGGTCGGACCTTATCAAACTGAAAATTTTTGCAAGCAAAAGTCACCTTCAAAAGAGTAGATGACCCACGGAATGAGAAAAAAAAATATTTGCAAGCTATGCATCTGATAAAAGCCTAACTCCAAGATCTATAAGGAACTCAGACAAATTTAAAGGAAAAAATAAACAACCCCATTAAAAAGTGAGCAAAGGACATGAACAGACACTTCTCAAATAAAGACATGCAAGCTGTCAAAAAATGTGTGAAAAAATGCTCAGCCTCACTAATCATCAGAGAAAAGCAAATAAAACAATGAGATACTACCTAGCACCAGTAAGGATAGCTATCATTAGTAACTCAAAGAAACACAACAGGTTCTGTGGCTTTTCTTTCCATTTTTTAAATCATGTCTTTTGAAGCACAAAGGTTTTGATTTATACATTTTTTAATTACTTGGATTGGTGTCACATGAGAAATTTGGCTTTAACTCAATATCAAGAAGATTTACTTCCATATTTTCTTATAAGAATTTATAGTTCTAGATCATACAATTAGGTCTTTGGCCCATTTTGAGCTAATTTTTTGTAGGTCTTGTATAAGGGTCAAAATTCATCTTCTGCCTGTGGATGGTCAGTTTTCTCAGGACTCTGTTGAAAAGACTACTTTTTTCCCCATTGTATTGTCTTAGCACTGTTACCTGAATTCAATAGACCACATACATAAGATTTTATTTCTGGACTCTCAATTCTCTTTCATTGATTTATATGTATATTTATCTCTACCACATTGTCTTGATTACTGTAGCTTTATAGTGGTTGTTAAAATTGAGTAATTTTCTAACTTTGTTCTATTTCAGGAATTTTCACTGTTCCCTCTAAATTTTAGGATTGACTTATCAATTTCAGCAAAAATGTCAATTGGGATTTTAATCATTTTTTACACTGCGTTTATGGATCAATCTGGAGGGAATTGCTACCTTTATAATGCTCAGTGGCCCAATCCATGAATATGGACTTCCAAAAAATCCATTCATTTATTTGATATTTTAAAATATACTTCAGCAATGTTTTACAGTTCAAATATGTTTCATTTATAAAAGTAATATAAAGTGCTCCAAGAAATTTAATTAATTAAATTAGTACGTGAGATTTCTTGCCTCAGGGAACTTATTCTGTTGCATTTAAGTTAATCAAACACTAATCCAAGAAAAATTAAAGGGACTCATTATCATTTTACTAGATTTATAAATACCATAATGAGATTTGTAAGTAGAACTTGAAGGCAGTAAGAAAATTAGGTTTTTTAAAGTTTTAATTTTAATAAATTGAATATTGATTTAAATCCAATAACTATAAACAGTCCTTTTTATGAACAAAGGCTCTGTTTAGATATTAAAAACAACTCATATTAATCTTGTTAATCAAAACAATTTCTTTTTAGACTTATCTTTTGAGAGTTTAATATATTTTTGGGTAATTTCATTTGTTAGTATAAAATTGAATTTAGGCAAATATAGCCACCTAGAAATGTTAAGATAGAGATGGTATCGACCAAGAGGAGTTATAAGAGTAAACAACAAATAAAAACTTCCATCTTTGCACTTGCATGTACTTTCACATTCTGAATCCACTAATTTTCTGCATATAGTATTCTACATTACAATCATACTTTCTCCTAAGTCCTTTAGTCACATCTTGATGTAAGAGAAATCTCCCAAATGCACACCTCTTCTCTCTCAGAAAGGACTTTTTTTAAGCCTTCACATCTTATCATGCTAATAATAGATGTCCAAAAGGAGAAAAACCCTAACCACAGTGAGAGTCAGTGACATGCCTAAGGCTGTTCATAAAACTAGTAGCAGCCCTCTCTTTGAGAACTATTGCTTTCGCAGTAGAGGTGTTTCTATCAAAACTAATTTCACAAACTTAACACCTGTGGAAAATGATATGCTATTCTTGTTGTGCTTACGATCAGAAAAAGGATGATCAGATATTGAGAAATGGTAATCATGTGCTCCAAAGGAAGCGATTATGCAAAATACAATGTGGGATTATAGACACTTCTAAGCTATTATCTTACCCTGCAAAGTAAAATTTAATTGTGAATTTTAAAAACAGTAGTGTGTACTATGGGACTACACAGATAGAAGTCTTCACTTTCAGACTATTATGGGAAATGTAATGCACATTTGGTTCTTGTACTATTTAAAACACTTGATCAAATTTATATTTTTTGTGAATTAAAAGAGTGTTTTAATTGTACCACAATTTCTCCAGGAATCTTGGTGCCACAATTCCTCCAGGAATCCTGGAAGTAAATTTCAGTGATGATATTCTTCAATGCAGCATTTTTCTGCTTAGCTTCCCCCTACTAAGAAGTCCATAGCATTCTCAAAGCCCCCAAGCAAAATACATCATTTAAATTATTTATTGAACTTTCTCATATATTCAATGTTTCCTTTCTTGGCTGGAATGTGTATATGTATGTCAGTGATAAATTGTAAGCTTCTGGAAAAACAGAGTCATGTTTGTGTTACTTGCTTAGGACACAAAATTCAGACATGAATACTCAATCACTGGAATTAAAGAGATAGAATATCTTACAATGTAATTTTAATATCAGTAAGTATACTTAATGAATCAAATATATACACACATGTTACATATATACTTATGGCCATATATATTTAATGAATAATCCTTATAGAAAAATAATATTTGACAAAGCATTTTGCCAATTATAACTTTGATTTTAGTTGGGTAGCATATTTTAGTTGGATAGTATTAGAGTAATTATCAAGTCAAAATGGATCATTTTAACAACACATTTGTTTTTCTCACTTGGAATGTGAGAAGGCAGTTGAAGGGATATGAACAGGGCAGTATTAAGGATGAAAGTCAACGCTCTGCATTCATAGAACCAATCATACCATACCGTATTACAGTTATTTTTTTATTTCCTTTTTCTTCAATACTATCAACTCTAGTGTATTATTCATCTTTAAATGTTTGTCACACAGCAAAAAAACTGGCTATAGTATCCTCTCAATTATGGTCGAATAAAAATAAAATGATCACTGACTCTATCTTTACCTGCAAATGACCAGGAAATTTGACAAGAATGTTCCCAAGGTCCATTTTAAGCCAATAATCCTGTAAATACCAATGATTATGTACCAAAATTCCATGTCCTATGGGAAATTTTTATGATGTTATTATTTTTATTTCACACGAGTTTTAATTTTTTATCAGATTATTTCACAGATAACATTAGATCAGCTCTTTAGCACTGAAGCCAATTTGCTTTGTAACATCAGGCAAGACCATTATATGTCTGTGTTTCAGGAGTGATTGCTTGTATGAGATGGTTGGCGATGCTGCCACCTTTCTTTAATGCCATAATGTTTTGTTAAAAGCTCTTTGAAGACCAGCAAGGAACACTATTATGGGTAACTTAAGACTAGCAGTATAAAAGCTCTTCTTAGAGATATCTTTTAAATAACCGTGGCTGAATAATCAAAATGGATTTGAAATAAAAAGAAGATATAAAAGAGACATAAAACAGGTCCCCCCATTTTAATATGGACAGTTTTAATGAATTGTTGCTGCTAACATATTGTTGGACTATCCAGGGAAATCTAGAGTTATATGAAACTATACTACATTTATAAGGAAACTTCTTAATTGAATTTTAAAGTTAAAAATTCCTGAATTAAGTCAGATATTAATACTAATTAAAATAATCTCCCAAATTGAGAGAAATTTGACCTACCCAAACTGCCCCTAATCTGTTACCTACCTTTTCCTTACTTATTCCATCTTCTACACGTTTCTTGTGTGTAATTACTGGGGGCTGTTCACATAGACCAGCATGTTATCCCAACTCAGCAGTAATCAAGTAAATCACTAACTATGTCAGGCCCTAAAACACAAACATTGATCATTGCACAGGAGCCTGGTTATTGAAGGAATTATATGTTTAGGAACCACTAGAGCTAATTATGAACTATTAAGCAAGAACTAGAGATTTCTTACATTAACTTTATGTACTATACTCTTATTTTCTTAAGGTTACCAATAAACTAGAGACAAATGGTGTAAATAAATGATCTGTGTAACATGGTGTTTAAGAAAATGGGCTCTGAAATCACACTGAACTTAAATTCCAACTTTGCTACTTCCAGCTGAATGACCTTAAGCAAGCCATGAAACATCACTTTCTCTTAGTTTTATCATCTGTAAAATGGGGTTGAAAATTGTATCCTATATCATAGGGTTATTGTGAGGATTAGGTAAGCTAATATAATATTCTTCGAACAGAGTAAGTGCTCAAAAAATAAAAGTTATTATTGTCATTTTTTTTTTGTTTGTTTTTTTTTTTTTTTTTTTTTTTTGAGTTGGAGTTTCACTCGGTCGCCCAGACTGGAGTGCAGTGGCCGCTCCCGGCCACTGCAGCCTCGCCTGCTGGGCTCCAGCGATCCTTCCGTCTCAGCCTTCCGAGTAGCCAGAATTACAGGCGCACGCTACCACGCCCAGCTAATTTT
>NW_007047437.1:598392-611846 GCF_000164805.1 Carlito syrichta
CCACTCACCTCAGCCTCCCAAAGGCGCGGGATTACAGGTTGAGCCACCAAGCCCGGCTATTATTGTCATTTTTACTGGTTTAAGTGCTTGACAATAGATCATTGGGAATGGGAATAGGAAATAATATAAAATTTCAAGATAAAAAAGGTAAAAATGAATTGGATGTGACTTAAATTGTTGACATACTTTGAGACTGGTGAAAATTGTCAATATCTTAAGGATAACTGTTTCTATCTTAGAGATACATGTGGAAACCAAATTTTGGGTCCTCCACAGTAATAAAAAAGCAGATTAATTTTAGCAAAGCATATAAATTCTAATGATATTCTAATGTCTGATATTTTCCTGCAAAAAGAAGAAATAATATAGTGGCAGAGTTCAGTCTAGGATAACAGAAATTAGAGCAAGAGTTACAGTTTTCGAAAGAGTACTTTTTCTTTCTTCATGCATTTCTAAAAATTTTGGCATATCGTTAATGCTGAGTTTTGGAATATGCTTGTCCGAAAATTTTTCTAGAGAGACAGATTAAAAAGGAAAAATATATATTTGTGTAGAGCTGAGATGATTTTTAAACCATCTTTTTTTTTTTTGAGTTGGAGTCTCACTCTGTCACCAAGATTGGAGTGCAGTGGCCACTCCCGACCACCGCAACCTCGACCTGCTGGGCTCCGGCGATCCTTCTGCCTCAGTCTTCCAAGTAGCCGGAATTACTGGCACGCGCTACCATGCCCGGCTGATTTTTTGATTTATTGTAGAGATGAGGTCTCGCTGCCTAGGCGGGTCTCAAACCCGCGGGCTCAGGCAATCCACTCACCTCAGCCTCCCAAAGGCGCGGGATTACAGGCTGAGCCACTGAGCCCGGCTAAACCATCTATTTTTTAACTAAGAAAAAGAAAGTATTACCTGTCTGCTTGTACTATAAATCCTTGCTGTACCAAAATCCAGCTACTCAATTTGAGGTTACATGATTTAAAAACCAAAGTATTCATCTAAGATCATTCAGGGTAAATGAACTAAACCTAATTTTATAATCTTTCATTTTGCTTTTCTTTTCTTTACAATTCTCTTTGAATGACTTGGGAGTAGAAATCATGAATTCTAATTTGTCATCTCATGCACAGCAAGCTATTTTCTAGACTGTATAGGCTTCTTGCATCAGTGAGAATTAGTTGGCCATTACCAATAACTGTCACACCAGCAGCTACAAATGTAGCTGTCTTAAATGTAAGACCAGAAACTATAAAACTACTAATGGAAAATAGGAAGAAAAAGCTTCTTGATGGGTGTGGTCAATGATTTTTTAAAAATATAACCCCCCGAATCTCAGAGAACAAAAGGAAAAATATACAAATGGGTTTATATCAAACTTTGCCCATCATTCATGTGTCAAAAAACAACTGATACTGGTGCAGGGGCAGAGAAAAGGGGATGCTTCTATACTGTTGGTGGGATTGCAAACTAGTCTAATCTCTATGGAAAACAATGTGGTGATTTCTAAAGGAACTAGAAATTGACCTTCTATATGATCCAGCAATCCCCTTCTGGGAATATACCCAGAGGAACACACATTATTCTACCAAAAAAAGACACTTGCACACTCATGCTTATTGCTGCACTATCCACAATAGCAAAAACATGGAACCAACCCTACTTTTCATTGAAAGTAGACTGGATAAAGAAAATGTGGTACATATACATGATGGAATATTATACAGTCATAAAGAAGGACAAAATCATGAAGTTTGCAGGAAACTGGATGGAGCTGAAGACAGTCATACTTAGTGAGCTATCACAGAAACAAAGAACCAAATACTACATGTTCTCACTCATAAGTAGGACCTGAACATTTATCACAATAGCATAACACAGGGGATGGATCAGCAGTTACAGGACACTGCCCAGTAGTGGAGTGGGTAACAAGACAAAGGGTACCTGGTCCTAAACCTGGGGAAATGAGGACCAGGTGGAGGCCCAAACTTTACCTGCACATAGATTACTTATGTACCCAACCCTGACTTATACCCCACATCTTTATAATAAAATAAAGTGAAAAAGGAGAGAGAGAAAAAAAGAGATTACATCAAATTAGAAAATCTGTGCACAGTCGACAGGGTAAAGAGACAGACTATGGTGTGGAAAGAAATATTTGCAAATCATACATCTAATAAGTGGTTAACATCATATATATATATAAACTCAAATCACACAATAGCAAGAAAACAAATAACCTGATTTTTAAATGAACAATGTGTCTGAATAGATATTTCTCAAAAGAAAACATGCAAATGCCCAATAGGCATATGAAACAGTGCTCAACATCATTAATCATCAGGAAAAGCAATTAAAACCATAAAGAGGTATCACTTCACACTTGTTAAGGTGATTATTGCCAAAGACAAATATTGGTAAGGGTACGGAGAAAAAAGTGATCTTGTATGCTGCTGTTGGGAATGCAAATCAGTATAACCATTTTGGAAAACAGTTTGGAGGTATCTCAAAATATTTAAAATAGCACTACCATATGATCCAGTAATTCCACTTCTGGGTATATATCTGAGGGAATTGAAATCAGGATCTCAAAGAGATATCTGTACATCTATACTCATTGTATCACCATTCACAGTAGCCAAGAAATGAAAACAACCTAAATGTCCACCAATGTGTGAAAAAAAAGATTGTTGGACATACATAAAATAAAATGTTATTCAGCCTTTAAAAAAAGAAATTTTGTCATTTATGACAACATGGATGAAATTAGAGGATATTATACTAAGTGAAATAAGCCAGGCACAGAAAGACAAATACTGTTATTTCACTTATGAGTATATGTGGAATCTAAAAAAGTCAAACTCATAAAACTAAAGAGTAGAATGGTGGTTTCCAAGGCTGAGGTTGGATGGGTTGGGAGTCGGGGAGATGCTGATCAAGCAGCACCAGCTTTCAATTAGACAGGATGCATAAGTTCTGGAGAGCTGCCTGTAGTTGATAATAAGATATTATATGATTGACAATTGCTAAGAGAGTAGATTTTAATGGTTCTCACCATCAAAAAGTAAGTATTTGAGGCAATGGATGTGTAAATTTGTTTGATTTAATCACTTCACTATGCATGCACATTTCAAAACATCATATTGTACACCATAAATACATACAATTTTTATTTTCCAATTATACCTTAATAAAGCCAGGCAGGGAAGATAAAGTATAATAGTTTTTAAGTTTAAAGCAATTCTTTAAATTTACTTGCCATAAAAGAAAAAACACAAATTAAAGGAGAAAGTTAAGGTAATAAAAATTTTGTCATATTTAATATTCCTACTACCTTGTGTTCTCATATTTCTCTGGGGATAATTTCTTCAAATTAGGTGATTTTAATAAAGCGAATGACATCTTGTCAGTAGAAGTAATATTTTTATGAATATTTATATAATTTCCAGTGAAACCCTGTGTTCATTTTAGGAAATTTAATGGCCCTTATGACTAATTAATTCTTTTCTCAGAAACATCCTTCTATTAAAAAAAATCAGTTTTCTCTAATAGACTGAATTAAAGCATTTTTTAATCTCTTCAAGGGGATTTGACAAAATTATACATTTAAAAAATAATTATCCACAGTATTTTTGCATATATTTAACCTTTTAATTTTTAAGCTTTTGCCATATTTTAAATTTTGCTTCTATTAACATTTCTTTAAAACCAACTCTGATAAGTTTGTTGGAAATCCAAATACTGAATTTGGGGGTCCAGGATGGGAGAGTCTGTAAGAAAAGTCAGATTTATTATGTGAGTTTTAGTTATTCCTCAGAAGAAGGATAAAATAAGTTGATGCCACAAAGTTCCTTTCATTATCAATATTGTATTGATAATTATTGGCATAAATATTGGTTTTTAATGTAGAGATATTTAGAGAAACAGTGATCAAGTAGCATTCTGGTGATTGGTTAAGCAGAAACATTCAGGTCACATGGTATGAAGGCTTATGAGGGAGACTCAGGGTTTCCTCCTCCTTCACAAACTACTTCTTCTGGGTCCCCTTTCTTTGCTTGTCAGAATACCCCAGGAATTTAGTTTTCAAACCCTTCCCTGGCTAAACTCAATCCGTAGTAATCTCATCCAGTCCCATGGTTCTCAGGTTACCTATCATTTATGAATGACTCCCTAATGTGTATTTCTTGTACAAACCATTCCTTGAACTTTAGACTCAGATGCCTAACCTTCTCTATAACATCTCCACTTAGTTGTTACATAAGCATCTTAAAGTTCATGTATTCAAAACTCTTCCCCCAGTCTTTTCTCCCAATGTTTCTCATCTTAAAAAATGGGAACCTCTCAATTATTCAGAAACAAAGCCTGGAGTCATGACTGTGTCTTCTCTAGTCCATCCTGGTCACATCTCATTTCCTCACTGCAACTGCCATAACCCTAGCCAACATCCTTCTTTATCTGAACTAAAGTATCCACATGATTCATCTCCCTAATTTCTCTTTTGAGGTCCTCACACTATAATCCACACTACAAGTATTGTTAGTGATTCTTGTAACATTTAAATCTGGTTATGTCAATCTTCTGCTTGAGGCTTAGAAAAAGAGCCAACGTTCTCCCCATGACCTTCAAAGCCTTTTATGATCTGGTTCCTGGCTCTTTTCCCTACTTTGTTTCTGACAATTTTCCTCTTACTCCTCTAGGAATCCTACCCACTTGGGAAATGTCAACTCTATATTTAATTTAGTGCCTTTGAGCTCAAGTTTGCATTGTCTAGAATACTTCTTCCCTAGTTATTTATGAGGCATGTCTCTTCATTCTTTATTTTATTATTATTATTTTTTGAGTTGGTGTCTCACTGTCACCCAGGCTGGAGTGCAGCGGCACACTCATGGCCACCACAGCCTTGACCTGCTGGGCTCAAGAGATCTTTCTGCCTCTGCCTTCCAAGTAGGTGGAACTACAGCTGTGCTCCACCATGCCCAGCTAATTTTTTTATTTATTGTAGAGACAAGGTTTCACCAAGTTGCCCAGGCTCGTCTCCAACCTCTGGGCTTCAGGCAATCCTCTTGCCTCTGTCTCCCAAAATGTTAGGATTACAGGCATGAACCACAGCGCCTGGTGCTTCCTCATTCTTTTAATGTCCAGTCAATAATCTCTTTTTCAGAGAGGCTTCCTAGAAAGCCCAATCTAGAATAGCCTTTTTTCCCTCCCAACTTTGTCTATGCCCTTTCCCTACTTTGTCTTTATTGTTCATATCACAGCATGATATTATATTATAGTAACATGTTTGCTTATCTAAGACAGTCTCCCTCATCATAATATTAGCTCCATGAGGGCACAGACTTTGTAAAAAAATTCAGTGCTAAAGCACCTATACTCAGAACAGTGCCTTCCATGTAGTGGGCATTCAATAAATGTTTGCTGAAGGAATCAATGAGGTTCCCCAATACCCAGACTTTTAATACAGTAAACTTAGTTCACGGCAGATAAAGAGAATTATCTCAAACCACAGTACCTATGAGATCTCAGAACATGTTTAATAAAGAAGCTTGCTGAGCACCCAATCCAATGAAGATATAAACTCAACATCTCACTTTGGCGTAGATGGCAACACTAACATATCCAACGGGAGAACTTAGCAGCAGAAGGTAGACCATATGGTATATACAAAAGGTAAAACAGACACAGAACTTGGTAAGTGGCTCAAACAATCACTCTTCAGAAAATAAAACTTAGCCAGTGGTTTCAAGTTTCACCATTGCATTGACATGGTTATGGCAGAAAATACTAGTTCAAGATATCACAATTCTTTTGATTTGGTAAAATACTTCCCATAATGTAATGTAGGGCTACATCATGGTTTTCCATGAAATCTTGTAAAATTTAATTAATGAAAGTAAGTTCTTCAAAGGTTGATTGCTTCTGGTGCCATTAGTCAAAATTTTACTGTATTTATTTATTTACTTATTTTAATTTTTTATTTTAAATATGTAGGGTACAGTTTAGGGTTAGGTATATAAATGTTCATTATGCAGGTACCCTTGTTGATGAGGGGTGCCCCCCACCCCTGGCAGTTTCTCACTACTGCCAATTCTACCCCCACCCTCCCCTGGAAGATTCCTACTACTGCCAATCTCTTTCTTATAGTATTACAACAGTTGTTCAAGGTCCACTTATGAGTGAGAACATGTGATACTCGGTCCTTTTTTTCTATGATAGATCACTCAGTATTATTTTTAGAATCTGCCACATAAAGGACCATGAAAAATCTATCTGAAAAAAAAGGCCTTAACGCCACGAGAAGGACTTAACAAACCAACATGTGTAAATGATTAAAACATTGCCCATGATGTATGTGTCATACTTCCATTATTAGGATTTGACACAGAATTCTGAGAAAGTAAACATCTATAAATAAAGCATTTATTTTCTTCTAATAGTTTTCCTTATTCATGCCCTTGTTTCTTTTATGGTTGACAAGCTGGAAACTGAAATGTTAGACTATTCATGGAGTCCTGGGGAGAGAGACTGAGGGTAGAATGCCTAGGTATGGAGACATGGGCTGCAGTGGGTAGACATAAGGATGTTCTGAGAAAGAGCTGTAGATGGAAAAAGGAAATTGTATACTGGGCTTGAATCTGAAGTAACTATGAAGAGGGTACAAAGCAATGAGAAAGAACTAAAAATTCAAGCAAGAGTGTTCAGAAAAGAGACTAGAAGTAAAACATAGGCATGCTTATTGGACCACAAGGGAAAGTCTATTGATCTCTTATGGGGTACTGATCATCTTACTCATGAGTAAGAAAGAGACAGTTAAGAGAACTGAAGTAGCTTCTTATACCTCCTCCTAAAGATATAATTGCTTAGCCTATCAAATTTTGAAACTAATATCAGCCTAAATATGTTTATATTAAGAAATCATGACAGTGCAGTTATCTCTTTGACATACTGATTTCATTTTCTTTGCAAATATAGCGAGCAGTGGGATTGTTGAATCATATGATAGTTCTATTTTTAATTTTTTAAGGAACTTCTGTATTGTTTTCCATAATAACTCTACCAATTTACATTCCCACCAACAGTGTGTAAAAGTTCCCCTTTCCCTTTCTCCACAGTCTCATCACTTTGTTTGTTTGTTTTGGTTTTTGTTCTTTTTGTCTTTTTGATAATAGCCATTTTCATTGGCATGAAGAAATAGCTCATAGTGGTTTTGATTTGCATTTCCCTGACAATTATTGATGTTGAACATTTTTTCATACACCTGTTGGCCACCTTTATAAGTATTCTTTTGAGAACTGTCTATTCATACCTTTTGCCCATTATAAAATTGGATTATTAGGTTTTTTGTTATTGTATTGTTTAATTCCTTAACATAATCAACTGGATATCAACTCCTCATCAGATGTAGAATTTGCAAATATTTTCTCCTTTCCTATAGATTGTCTCTTCACTCTGCTGATTGTTTCTTTGCTCTGCACAAGCTTTTGAGTTTGTTGTAATTCCACTTGCCTATGCTTTTGTTGCCTGGGCTTTTGAGGTCTTATTCGAAAAATGCTTGTCCAGATCAATGTTATAAAGTGTTTCCTCTATATTTTATTCTCCAAGTTCCAATGTTTTGGGTATTACGTTTAAGTCTTGATCTATTTTGAGCTAATTTTTGTAAGTGGTGAGAGATAGGTATCTAGTTCTATTTTCTGTATGTGGATGTCCAGTTTTTTCAGCATCATTTATCTGTTTATTTATCTCCAAAAAAGTGTTTTATTTCAAATTATAGGACTAAAATTATATATATTATGCCTTAAGTTGGGTTCCCCTAAAGCAGATCCTGACATAAGAATATAAGTGCACATATTTTATATAATATAAGATCCCAGGAAGCATGAGTGAGGAAATTAGACAGAGGAAGGAAGTTAGTCAATTGAGGGTACATTATAGAGCAAGTTATCATTATCTCAGAACCATTTATTGAAGAGACTGTCTTTTCCCCAGTGTACATCTTTGGCAACTTTGTAGAAAATCAGTTGACTATAAATGCAATGGATTTGTTTTGGGGTTCTGTATTGTGTTCAGTTGGTCTTTGTGTCTGTTTTTATGTCAGTATATGATGTTTTGGTTACTATTGCTTTGCAGCATTTTTTTTTAATTTTTAATTTTGAAGATGTGGGGTAAATTTAGGGTAGGCATAAAAATGTTCATTTTGCAGGTACCCTTTTTGATGCTCCCCTGGCAGTTTCTCACTACTATCAATCCCACCACCACCCCCAGGCAGTTTCCAACTACTGCCAATCCTTTTCTTATAGTATTATGGTAATTGTTCAAGATCTGCTTATGAGTGAGAACATGTGGTACTTAGTTCTTTGTTTCTGTGATAAATCACTCAGAATGATTGACTCTAAGTCCATCCGAGTTGCTGTGAAGTTCTTAATTTTTTCCTTCTTTATGGCTGTATAATATTCCATCGTGTGTATGCACATTTTTTAAATCCAGTCTTCTTTTGATTTGCTATTGTAAATAATGCTGCAATAAACATGCACGTGCAGCTATCTTTTTCATGGAGTGATTTCAGTTCCTTTAGGTATATTCCCAGTAAGGGGATTGTGGGGCCTTATGGAAGGTCGATTTTTAGATCTTTTAGGAATCGCCAAACTGTTTTCCACAGAGGTTGTACTTGCTTACACTCCCACAAAGTGTAGAAGCATTCCCTTTTTGCAGCATCCTGTCCAGTACCTGTTGTTTTTTTGAGTTATTGATGATGGCCATCCTGACAGGAGTTAGGTGGTATCTTGGTGTGGTTTTAATTTGCATTTCTTTGATGACTAGTGAGGCTGAGCATTTTTTCATGTACCTTTTGGCTGCTCATATGTCCTCTTTTGAGGAGTGTCTATTCATATCTATTGCCCACTTTGTAATGGGGCTATTAACTTTTTTCTTTTTAGCACATTTGAGTTCATTGTAGAACCTGGATGTTAAACCTTTGTCAGAAACACAGTTGGCAAATATTTTTTCCCAGACTGTGGACTCTCCCTGTTTTCTTGATTATTTCTTTGACTTTGTGGAAGCTTGTCAGTTTGATGAGGTCCCACTTGTCTATCTTATCTCTTATGGCTAGGTCACTTGGAGTTTTGATCGGGAATTGGTTGCCAGTTTCAATTTCCATAAGGATGTCTCCTGCATTTTTTAAGGTTCTTATAGTTCGAGGTTCTTATAGTTGAGGTTTTTGATCCATTTAGAGTTGATTTTTGTGTATGGTGATAGGTAGGCTTTGTGGTATATTTTAAATTAGATAGTGTGATGTGTCTAGCTTTGTTTTCTTTTTTTCTTTTTTTTCGAGTTGAAGTCTCACTCTGTTGCTCAGACTGGAGTGCAGTGGCCACTCCTGGCCACTGCAGCCTCGACCTGCTGGACACTGGTGATCCTTCCACCTCAGCCTCCCAAGTAGCTGGAACTACAGGTGCACGCTACCATGCCCAGCTAATTTTTGATTTATTGTAGAGATAAGGTCTTGCCAAGTTGCCCAGGCAGGTCACAAATAGCTTTGTTCTTTTTAAAAAATATTGCTTTGACTATTCATGATCTTTCATGGTTCCATATGAATCGTAGTATTGTTTTTCTATTACTGTGAAAAAAAGGTCATTGATATTTTGATAGGGATGGCATTGGCTCTGTAGATCACTTTGGCTAGTATGAACTTTTTTTTTTTTTTTTGAGTTGGAGTCTCACTCTGTCGCCCAGGTTTGAGTGCATTCTTTTGCCTCAGTCTTCCAAATAGCTGGAACAACAGTTGCGCACCACCACGCAGCTAATTTTTTGATGTATTGTAGAGTCGAAGTCTTGCCAAGTTGCCCAGGATTGTTGGGAGCCAGTCTTGTAGGCCTGCCTGATTGACAAAGTCCAGGTGTGCTGAGGACCCCCGGTCGCAAAGCGAGCCCGGGCAGCTGAGGCCCTTCTGTCTTCCATCTTTGCTGTAGGTACGGCTGAAGAAATTCTGTGCAGTTGTGAAAGAAGAAAATGGCATGTTTATGCGAAGTACTCACAGCTAACCTGAGAATGTCATGGTTCATTTTTCCATTTCCCATTATGCCACTTGGCCTTTTCTAACATATGCAAGGGTTAAACTCTGAAGCACATCAAGAATGCTTTCTTTCACTTGGTTATAAGTTACTAGATATTGCTTGCATAAAAAATGATATAAGTATATTCACTCTTTATTTGATTTAGGATTATGCAGTTTAGTGTTTAAACATAAGGTTTTTTAGAAGCACAAGTTTATATTAAGTTCATTATGAATTCATTATAAGTTCTAACACTTATCTAGGAGTTATGTAGGTGATTTATAACACTGTTTTCACAGACTTAGGATAAAGATTAATCGTTAAGGTTTTTACTTAATTCTATAGTTAAAATTTTAAGTAAACGTTTATAGAGTGGGTTTTCACTGAATTCATAATATAGTAATTAGATACTTTTATGATAATGAACTAAATACAAAAAACAACCTTGGGGGCCTGGGAAACATCACTAAAAGCTTCTTTTGAGTTTGCTTTAGAAATAAACACTGCAGGATAAGAGAAAAGTAACAAAGACACCTGGACAAGAAAGGCGATTACAAAGCTCTGAAGGTCATAGAAGCCCCAGAAGGAGAACTACTGCTACATGAAGAACTTTGCACTTGGAAACTTTCTGGAGACAGTTCAAGGACTGTAATTCGGGACTTTAGACTGAAACTATTTGGCTTTATGAATAAGACTTGTTGTCTGAATGTTTATAGGGTTCTTGGCTTGTGTCGCTTCTAGACTGCTAGATGGTGGTAACTTTTAAAGCATATGTACGTGAAGGAATTTTCTATGTCTAGCCCCTTTACAAATGGTATAAAAGCCTTCCCTTAGCTAACATTAAACGTCATCTGTTCAGGAAGCAGGTGTCCGAGTATAATGTTTTCATCTTTCACCTATCCATCTCTCCTTCAGGAAAGCCCACGACCCTTGTGGGGCTGGACCCCCGCACAGGATGGTCTCGAATCCCTGGACTCAGGCAATCCTCTCGCTTCAACCTCCCAAAGCACTGAGATTACTGGCTTGAGCCACCGCACCCAGCCTAGCATGAACATTTTAACATTAATTATTTAAATCTATGAACATGGTATACTGTTCCATTTATTAGTGTTCACTTCAATTTCTTCCCTCAATGTTGCTATAGTTTTCACTGTTAGGATCTTTAACCTCCTTGACTTAATTAATTAATTAATTTATTTATTTATTGTGACTATGGTAAATGGAATTGCTTTCTTGATTTGTTTTTCAGATAGTTTGTTGTTGGTACTCCCATGTTTATTGTAGCATGATTTACATTAGCCAAGATATAGAATCAACCTAAGTGTCCAACAACAGATGAATGAATAGATTTTTTAAATGCAGTACATTTATCCAATGAAATGCTGTTTAGCCATAAAAAGAACAAAATTCTAACATTTACAACAGTATGGATAAACCTACAGGACATGATGTTAAGTGAAATAAGTCAAGCACAGAAGGACAGATACCACATGATCTCACTCATATTTGGAATCCAAAAAAGTTGATCTCATAGAAGTAAAGAGTAGAAGAGTGGTTACCAGAGAATAGGAGAATAGGGAGGAAGGTAGAAAGTTATGACTAGATAGGAGGAATAAGTTCTGGTGTTCAGTTTCACAATAGGGTGACACATAGTAAATAGTAATGCATTGTATAGTTTTAAGTAGCTGGAATTGAGAATTTTGAATGCTCTCACCATGAAAAAATGAGTGTTTTAGGTTATAGATATGTTAACTACCCTGAGGTGATAATTATGCAATGTATATATGTGTATCCAAACATCACACCATATCCAATAAACACTTCCAATTATTATGTTAATTTAAAACAAAATAAAACTTTTAAAGTGGCATAAATCTGATCATCTTTCTGATAGTTTTAATATATACTTTTTAATACAACTTTTATATAATGTAATAGTTGTCAACTTTAAGAATGCTGTTCCTGATGTTTATAAATTACTGTTTTAAAACATATCTTCACTCCTTTACTCTCTTTACTAATCACATAAGATCCTCTTTTCTTGATAATTGCCGCCCATTCACATATTCTTTCTTGCCTGACAGTCTACAGTTTCCTTCTTGGATCCTTTAAGGTCTTACTCAGTTTGGCATAGACCAGTGCCCGCATTTGGCTTCAGCAGTGATTTTTGGTAGAAGGCAAAAGAGGTATAGCAAATTAATTTTGGTCACAGTTCTTTACCTCTTTCTGTATTCATATATATCTTTTCACGGAGCTTTGCAAATCCTCCCACAAAAGATGAGTATACTTTTCTGTCCCTGGAGTTTGGATTTGGCCAGGTAAGCTACTTTGTTCAGTGTGTTAGTGGACTTGATGCAGATTATATGCTAGGTGGTTGGGCATGCCCCCTTGTGCTTCTGCTGTCATCATGAGAAGATGCTGAGAGATACATGAAGCAAAACCATCCAGTTGACAGAAAAGGTTCAGGGAAGCCGACCCGCAAATTTGTGATCTAAAGAATGCTTGCTATTTGCCACCAAAGTTCTAAGTTTATAGGCAATAGTTGTCTATTACTCAGGCCAAGAGTCTACTCCTTTCTACTCTTAATTTATTCATTTCACTCATTTATTCATATAGCCAAAATTATTATCAAGATTCTACTCTGTACCATGCACTGTATTATTCAGATATGGGTTAAAAATATAAATATGCATAAGCATATATGCACACTGTATATCTGGATGCACATATACATATATACACATATGTGCTTGTGTATAGTTTAATGATATATACATATGTATACATGTATTAGTTTCTTATTGCTGTTATAACAAATTATTACAAACGTAGTGGCTTAAAACAACACAGATTTATGAACTTAGAGTACTGGAGGTCAGAAGTTCAAAATGGGTCTCACTTAGATAAAATCAAGGTGTGGGTAAGACTGTGTTTCTTTCTGGAGGTTTTAAAAGAGAAAGCATTTTCTTACATTTTTCAGCTTCCAGAGGCTGCTTACATTCCTAGGTTCATGACCCTCTTCCTCCATCTTCAAAGTCAGCAATATTGGGCTAAGTCTTTTTTATATTTCCATGTCTGGTTTCTCTTCTGTCTCCATCTTCACATATTTTTATTTTTATTTTTTAAAATATTTTTATTTATTTATTTAGTTAGTTAGTTAGTTAGAGTCTCACTCTGTCGCCCAGACTGGAGTGCAGTGGCCGCTCCCGGCCACCGCAGCCTCGACCTGCTGGGCTCCAGCCATCCTTCCGCCTCAGCCTTCCGAGTACCCGGAAGTACAGGCATGCGCTACCACGCCCGACTGATTTTTTGATTTATTGGAGAGATGAGGTCTCGCTGCCCAGGCGGGTCTCGAACCCGTGGGCTCAGGTCTATCCACTCACCTCAGCCTCCCAAAGGCGCGGGATGACAGGCTGA
>NW_007047438.1:0-3987 GCF_000164805.1 Carlito syrichta
GTGTGTGCTCAGAACCCAGGTGTGCTCTCAGAGCCCGCGTGTGCACTCAGAATCCGTGTGTATGCGCAGAACCCATGTGTGTGCTCAGAGCTTGCATGTGTGCTCAGAACTCAGGTGTGCACTCAGAACCCACGTGTGCGCTCAGAACCCCATATGTGTGCTCAGAACTCATGTGTGTGCTCAGAGCCCGTGTGTGCACTCAGAACCCAGGTGTGTGCTCAGAGCCCGCGTGTGCGCTCAGAACCCGTGTGTGTGCTCAGAACCCGCGTGTGTGCTCAGAACCCAGTGTGCGCTCAGAGCCCGCGTGTGCGCTCAGAACCCGTGTGTGTGCTCAGAGCCCGTGTGTGCGCTCAGAACCCAGGTGTGCGCTCAGAGCCCACATGTGCGCTCAGAACCCGTGCGTGTGCTCAGAGCCCACATGTGTGCTTAGAACCCACATGTGCGCTCAGAACCCGTGTGTGTGCTCAGAGCCTGTGTGTGCGCTTAGAACCCAGGTGTGCACTCAGAACCCACGTGTGTGCTCAGAACCCAGGTGTGCGCTCAGAGCCCGCATCTGCGCTCAGAACCCGTGTTTGTGCTCAGAACCCGTGTGTGTGCTCAGAGCCTGTGTGTGTGCTCAGAACCCAGGTGTGTGCTCAGAGCCCGCGTGTGAGCTCAGAACCCGTGTGTGTGTGCAGAACCCGTGTGTGTGCACAGAGCCTGTGTGTGTGCTCAGAACCCAGGTGTGTGCTCAGAACCCACATGTGTGCTCAGAACCCAGGTGTGCGCTCAGAGCCTGCGTGTGCGCTTAGAACCCGTGTGTGTGCTAAGAACCCGTGTGTGTGCTCAGAGCCCGTGTGTGCGCTCAGAACCCAGGTGTGCGCTCAGAATCCACGTGTGCGCTCAGAACCCAGGTGTGTGCTCAGAGCCTGTGTGTGCTCAGAACTCACGTGTGCATGCAGAGCCCACGTACCAGCTGCTTGAATCGGTGCTTCTGGAATTGCCGGAGGGAGCGCTGGGTTTGCGGTTGGAAGGCCAGCTTCCCATCCCGCCTCCCAGCTGTCCGTCCTCGTGCCCGCTGCCCTGTTGCTCCGAACCTCAACTGCCTCGTCTGTCCAGGGGGACCCCTGACGTCGGCACGAGGCTCCTTTTGGGGGCAGCGGGGGTGGAGGCCGCTGAGTCAGTTCCGCGGAAAGCGCCTCACCTCGGGGCTGGGTGGGCGCTGGCGGGCAGCCGGCAAGCGCGTGTCTGTGGACGACGTCCGGCAGGGAGGGCCCGGGAGGGGCTGGGGAGCCTGGCTCGCCCGGACAGGCGTGTGCCGGTGACCCTTGCCCTGCTGCCTCGGCCTCGGCTGGTGGTGCCCAGAGCCTCTGGCCCGCACCAGGCGCAGGCCAGCCCCGCCTCCAGATGGGGGTCCCGTGAAGCGACACCGCGGCCTTGTCCCGCTGCCTGCGAGTCTTAAGGGGAGGCCTTGCCTGGGGTCACCGAGTCCACTCAGATCCGGAACTAGACCTGGGGGTCCCGGCCTCCAGACCTGAGACCCACCCACCCCCCGAGACCCACCCTGGGCCCCTGTTGGGGCGGCCGTCGGGGCTCCCAGGGACAGGGAGTTTGCGGTCCAAGGGCGCAGAGCCAAACTGAGCGTCGCACTGAGATGCAGCCTCTTTAGAACCGGAAGAGCCTGGAAACCTTCTAGCCCCTAAATCCTCCCGCAATGGAAAAACACAGGCCCAGGGAGGGAGAGGGACGTAGCCGAGGCCACACAGCACTTCAGCCTCAGCACGAAGAGGACAACTCCGGTCTCTGGCTCTCAGTCCAGTGTTCCTCCCCATGCCCGGCTTTGAGCAGACGCCTTCCCGTGGGGATGCCACGAGGCCAGGCCGGGCGCTCCCTGCCAGCTTGGCACCCACGCACGCCGCAGCGACCTCGCACCCGGTGGGCGGGCGATGTTGGGCCCAGGCTCTGGAGAAGCGGAGGGGTCACCGCCCACGGGGCAGAGCCCCCTCCGGCCCCCCCGCAGGCAGACCTGGGCCAACCCACACCCGGGGGGGACGCCGGCCACCCAGAAGCAGGGAGGGGCCAGGAGCCAGGCCTGGGACCGCAGGCGATGGGACCGCCTGGCCACCTGGGAGACCCTGCCGGTAGGGGAGGGCCAGAGGGCTCTAGCCCGCCCTTTGACAGGCAGAACAACCGAGGCTGGAAAGGGCTGCTCACGGCTGAGTGGGACGTGAGCCCAAGTCTCTCAGGTCCCTGCTTTGGGCTCTTCTGGTCTGAAATGATGCTGAGGGCCGGGCGTGGTGGCTCACACCTGTGATCCCAGCACTTTGGGAGGCCAAGGTGGGAGGATCACTTGAGCCCAGAGTTTGAGACCAGCCTGGACAATAGGGCGAGACCTCGTCTCTACAAAAAGTACTTAAAAATTAGCTGGGCGTGGTGGCGCTTGTAGTCCCAGCTCCTGGGGAGGCTGAGACAGAAGCATCGCCTGAGCTCAGGAAGTGGAGGCTGTGGTGAACCACGATTGTGCCACTGCACTCCAGCATGGGCAACAGAGTGAGACTTCGCCTCAAAAACATGCCCCCCTCCCTTTGGGGTCACCATGTGCCTTCGCCCGCCCTGGTGTGGGCCACAGAGCAGCCGCCTGACCTGCTGATCTGCCGGGGCAGTGGTTCTCAGCCCTGGCCACACGCCGCCGCCACGAGAGAGCCCTTGAGTGTTGCGATGCCGGGCCCCAGGGCTGAGGCGTTAAGCCCAGCGTCCAGGTGCCACCCAGGCCTTGGTGTGTTTTCAAGACGCTCAGCCAGGCCTGAGATCATCGGTCGAGGTGATGTTGACTGCATCTGACAGAAAACCCAGCGGACACTGGCTAAGCCACAGGGACCTCCGGGCTTTGCCTCACCAGTAGGCTGGGGTGGTGACCCAGCATTGGCCCCGCGGCTCAGGGAGAGAGAGAGTGAGAACCCTGGAAGACACAGCGCTCATTCCATCCAACTCACTACGTCATTTACTCTGTCAAGCTCATATCAACCTGTCGTTCCATCTGTCCTTGTGGTTACAAGGTGGCTGCCATTGCTCCAAGCATCCAGTCCTCCAGACGCAAAGCAGGGTGGGGACAAGGGAGACAGACTTTTCTAGGAGCAACCCAGCAGAACTTCTGCTAGCTATCTCTCTGGATAAAACCGGGCTACCTGCCCACGCCCAGACTAGCCACTGGCTGAGGGGAAGGGACTGCCACTGGCTTGGAGCAGCCACGGATCGTCTGTGGGATGGAGTTGCTGTGGCTTGGGCAAAGCCAGGCCCTGCTGTTGGGGAACACGGGGAGATGGCCGTGGGGGCTCCATCTGCTAGGCCCTCTGCTAGGGGAGACATTCGGCCAGCCACGCAGACGGCTAACCTCCTCACACACTGGCCTTGGGAAGGGCCAAGTCCACACCACAGTCCCGAGGAGAAGCTCTTCTCAGAAGAATCTGGGTGGGCTTCCCGGGAGAGGCACCTTTCCAGGCCTTGAGAAATGAGAAGGCCCCTCTGGGCAGTGGGGGTCAGGCGGCCCCAGGAGGGTCCTTTCTCAGGCAGCAGCTCTGTGCGAGCTCTTCCTTGGTGACGGCGGAAGGAAGCCAGTCCCACGGCGCACACTGGCCATGCGGATGTGGGGCCAACCCCCACGGGACCTCTGCCTCTGGGGAGTGAACGTCTGCTGAGCAAACCCAAGAAGTGCACGGGCACGGGGGGGTATTTTTTTTAAGACCCCGCGTGGTTTTGATGTGGGGCGAGACCAGAAGCTGGTGACCCATGGTCGAGAGCAGGCCAGCCGGCAGAGTGAAGCCAGGCTCTACAAGAGTCCACTTCAGGTCCTAAAAGCTGTCAACATCCACCGACGTCCACTTCTCCCCAAGGCATTTTTTAAGAAAAGAGACAAGCCGGGCTCGGTGGCTCAGCCTGTCATCCCGCGCCTTGGGAGGCTGAGGTGAGTAGATGGCCTGAGCCCGCGGGTTCGAGACCCGCCTGGGCAAC
>NW_007047438.1:4311-4974 GCF_000164805.1 Carlito syrichta
GACGGAAAAATGTCTGAGTGGGGGAGCAGGTGATGGATAGGAGGAGGAATGCATGAGTGGGTGGGTAGGTGGTCGGAGAGTTGGATCCATGGGTGGGTGGGTGAATAAACGGGTGGACAGACAGGTGAGTGGGCAGACAGGTGGATATGTGGGAGGTTGACAGAATAAATGAAGGGGCAGACGGTTGGATGGATGGGCGGACAGTTGGCTGGGTGGGTGGGTAGACAGGTGGATGGACTGGTAAATGAATGAGTGGATGGTTAGATGGACGGAGGGGACGGTTGGATGGATGGGTGGATGGTTAGATGGACGGATGGATGGATAGATGGATGCGTGGACAGTTGGATGGACGGGTAGATGGTTGGGTGGACGAGTGGATGGTTCGATGGACGGGTGGACGGCTAGATGGATGGACGGGTGGGTGGCTGGACGGAGGGACGAACGGTTGGGTGGAGGGTTGGGTGGGGGGTTAGTCCATGAACGGCAAGTGGATGGATGGATATGCAGGCAGGTGGACGACCGGGTGGAGGACATGGCCAAGTGAACGGGAAAAACGAATGTGTGATTGCGGGGCAACGCGCAGCCTTCCTGTGGGCGGACGCAGCTGCCCGGCAAAACTGTTGAGACCCGGGTGCCTCGTCTCCTCACAGGGGGCCCCGGCGT
>NW_007047438.1:5537-15391 GCF_000164805.1 Carlito syrichta
TGGCCATCGAGCAGAGCCTGGCGGACAAGACGCAGGGCCCGGCCGCGGCCGAGCCCCCCGCGCCGGCCTGTGCCCACCGCCAGCCCGCCCATTTCTACCCATGGACCAGGTGAGCGGGGCCAGGCTGCTGAGGGGAGCGGGCCGCCGGGCGCCACGCGGTGCGGTTCGTCCACCCTGGAGGCCAGAGGGCGCTTGTCGCCTCGACTTCCCGCATCTGGCGGGCCGGGGAGGTGGTGCCCCTCTGCCTTGCTTTATCCTCTTAAGGCAAGTTCCATGAGGTGGTCCCATCTTGCAGACAGGGAAACTGAGGCTTGGGGCCGGGTGAGAGGTCCAAGGCCAGCCAGCCTGTGATGCTGTTGAGTTGGGAGCCGCTGGGCTCCAAGGCCCAAGCCCGGCTGGCGCTTGTGCTGAGCGCGGGATCAGAGGCGCCGTGTCTGGCACCATCTGCAGCCTCCCTGGGAAAACACGTCCAGGCGGGGCACGCCTCCCGGTTCCCTGTCGCGGCCTCGCCCCATGGTCTGTCGGAGGGCCGTGCACAGCAGCGCCGTCCAATCAAATGAGAGGCCAGCCACGACTGCTGTCCACAGACGCCACTTCACGTGTTCTCACAGCCACATCTAAAAAGCCAAGCAGGCCGGGCGTGGTGGCTCAAGCCTGTAATCCCAGCGCTTTGAGAGGCCAAGGCAGGAGGATTACTTGAGCCCGGGAGCTTGAGGCTGCCGTGAGCTCTGATCGCACCTGTGACTAGCCTGGGTGACAGCGTGAGACTCTGTCGCAAATAAAAAAAGGAAAGAGAAACAGGTGAAACCAATTTTCACCTATGATTTGCATCCAAATTTCATCGTTTCCACATCGCTCTGGAGTTAAGAAAGGGATTTCACCAGCTTCACCTTCTTCGTGGCCCGCTGGTCACGTCTGAAATCCCGTGTGTATTCCACACTCACCCACATCTCTAGTCGCGCTGGCCACCTCTCAGGCACTCACTAGACACCTGTGGCCCATGGCTACCATGCCAGACGGCGCCCAGCGAGAGAACGCCTTCTCGCAGGAGGTGGGAGCCAGAGAGGTGATGACGTGTTTGCTCTTAAGATGCTTTCAGAAGAAAAAGATGGACCTTGTCAAAATGTGTTTCTGCCCCTGAGGTCAAGTGCGTGTTTGGGGGTGGGTGGCAAGGACAGGGACTGTTGCAACAATCGTGTTGGCGTTGCCCCAGGGCCTAGGCCTCAGAGTCCACGCATGACGGTCTGATAACCAATAAATCAAAGGGGGCAGGGAGCTGGTAGAAAGAAGTTTATTCCCGAGTTCGAATCCAGGGAGCAGAGCCAGACTCGGGGCCTTTTAAAATGGTCCCCCTCCAGGCTTCTACAGTTCACTTTTTTTTTCCCCCGGTGAAAAAATAATGCTTTATTACACATAACTGTGGAGCGCCCATTTCACTCAGTGTAGCACAATTTACTTGCCCATTCCTATATTTGAAACCTTGACATACTGCTCTCCTAAAAAGGTTCCCTGTATAATATAATAACAATGAATGGGAATCTGTGAGAAGCAGGTATTGCAGCAGTCAAGTTACAATAATACTGATTTCCAGCATGATCACCGCAGCACACATTTGACATGGCTTGTCCCAAGGAAGATCCACATTCGCCACAAGCGGAGCAGAGGCTGTCAGCTCTTATACATAAATGCAAACCGTCGAGTAGTTGTATTTCAAATAACCCGGTAATGTGAAAAGGATAACTCTTGTAGATTTACCCGGTAAACAAATAATGATTTTCTACAAATAGCTAGGAGCACTCATTTCATTGTGACAAAGTGTGTGAACTGTTCATTATTGGCAATCAGTATTATCTTTCTTGGTGCAAAATGTAGTATCTCATTCTCTCAGTTTCCCTTTTTTTTTTTGGAGTTGGAATCTCACTCTGTCACCCAGACTGGAAGGCAGTGGCCGCTCCCGGCCACCGCGGCCTCGACCTGCTGGGCTCCGGCGATCCTTCCGTCTCCGCCTTCCAAGGAGCTGGAACTACAGGCGCGCGCTACCACGCCCGGCTGATTCGGTTTCCCTTTTATTTATATTAAGCAGTTCACTTTTATAGTCCAGAGATGTCGGTACCTATACGTTAGCCACGGGACCCGCAGAACATTGTATGGAACTGGAATATCAGCCGCATTGATCGACAGTGGTATTTTTCAGTCCAGACTTTCTGGTGTCAGGTATCAGAGGTATCTCGTAGCTTTTATCAGTAGGACCTGACAGAAGCAGCAATCAAGCTTGTGGAAAGGGGCCTAAGACATCATGCGTTATGCAAAGGTGATATAAAGCTTACGATAACATGGATCCAAAAGTTATATAATTCACCAGGCTTACGATTTTTATTTTTTTATTTATTTTTATTTATTTATTTTTTTTTGAGTTGGAGTCTCACTCTGTCGCCCGGACTGGAGTGCTAGTGGCCGCTCCTGGCCACCGCAGCCTCGACCTGCTGGGCTCCGGCGATCCTTCCACTTCAGCCTTCTGAATAGCCGGAATTACAGGCACGCGCTACCATGCCCGGCTGATTTTTGGATTGATTGTAGAGATGAGGTCTCGCTGCCCAGGCGGGTCTCGAACCCACGGGCTCAGGCCATCCATTCACCTCGGCCTCCCAAAGGCACGGGATGACAGGCTGAGCCACCGAGCCCGGCTTCAGGCTTACGATTACATGGATGCTGTATTATTCAAACTTACCACCACTCAGAGGAAGGGAGCAAAAGGAGATTTGCATCTTTTAGTTCATGGGGCACAAACCGTAGGGGAGTCAGCGATCCCCTGAAGCTACTTACTGGGAGTGCACAGGAGATAAGGGAGGCCCCCTTTTTTTTTTTGAGTTGGAGTCTCACTCTGTCGCCTCGACCTGCTGGGCTCTGGCAATCCTTCCGCCTCAGCCTTCAGAGTAGCTGGAATTACAGGTGTGTGCTACCACGCCCGGCTGATTTTTTGATTGATTGTAGAGATGAGGTCTCGCCAAGTTGCCCAGGCGGGTCTCGAACCCGCGGGCTCAGGCCATCCACTCACCTCAGCCTCCCAAAGCGCGGGATGGCAGGCTGAGCCACCGAGCCCGGCTGGGAGGTACACCTTTTATTAGTGCTCAGGAATGTTGTTCGGGAACGTACAGGAGGCTTGCACCCTGGGCATGCCCTTCTCTAGGGGCTGCGATGATACGGACAGACATCAGAGGGTCCCCGGATCACACGGCCCACAGCGGCCGGCTGCCTCCCTGTCGACCTGGGGCCTCACTCAACCTCTCAGACCCTCGGCTTCCTTCTCGGACAGCGGCAACGGTGCCGGCTTGTTCCCTGTGCGCAGCCACAGTTGACAGGGACGACGGCGGGTGATGCGGCATCCCAGCCTCGTCTCCTCCATGACCTCGGCCCTTGTCGAGGCCGAACCACCTCTGCCAGGCTGCTGGGCTAGGGCTGGGATGCCGGTGTCGAGGACCCCTTCTGAAGGCAGCCTCTTCGGGCCGCTGAAGGCGCCCGGCTGAGGCTACCCAGCTGCCCCAGAGGGTGTCCCATTCTGGGGCCAAGTCGAAAAACGGAAGCCCGGAGGCAAGGACTGGGCTCCTCAGGGTCGTGCTGGGGGAGACCCGGGTTCCTGTTTCGGCCGGTTCCCCGGAGTCAGACCGCAGGTTCCTCTTTCCCAGAAGGGGCCAGATGGGGCTCCCCCGCTTGAAGCCAGGGCCTGCCAGGGGCTTGGGAATGCCAGAGCCGGGTGGGGCTTCGAGCTCTGGGTGCGCTCTGCTTTCGCTGTGGCGGGGGGGCCCGTGGGGCAAGCCCTGCCTCCCGGGATCCACTCAGTCTGCCGGGATGAGGCTCTCCCAGAGGAAGGAGGCATGTCTCTCGGGTGGGCCAGCCTCACCCGGGTCTTGCCCGAGCACTGGCGGGGGGGCTCTTCACCTGGGTGTGGTCTCGCCCAGGTCCGGCTGGGGAGAGAAGGCCCTCGGAGGCGAGGCTGAACGCCCCTCCTCTGCCCCATAGACACACACGTGGACTCCCTTCCTGCTCACAAAAGCCACGCGCAGTGGACATGCCTGTGCCGGTTTCACGGATGACACGGCGTGCACACAGCGGGGCCAGGACCCCAGACCTGACGTCCAGACGCCAACCAGGCTCTGCTGAGTCTGAGAGGGTCTTCTCTGTGTCCCCGCCCCCCCCACCCGGCAGCGAGGGTCGGCCTCGTTCCTTCCGCCTCCCGCCCTGAGGCTGGGCTCCCCGAGACACACGACACACACACGCCTGTGCTCGCGCGGCCAGACCCGGCGCCACAAGAGTCTGGGGCCGAGAGGGCTGGCCACTCGTCCCTGAACATCTCGGCTTCCCTCCAAAGAGGCAAGGCAAGGGTAGGGGCAGGAGGTCACGCCTGTCCCCAGGGGCCCTCACAGGACCTCAGACCTGTCACAGGGCATCGCATCTGTTCCCAGGGCTGTCACGGGATGTCACACCTGTCCCCAGGGGTGGTCATAGGATATCACATTTGTTCCTCGGGTCTGTCACGGGAAGTCGCATCTGTCTCCAGGAGCCATCACAGAACATCACACCTGTCATACCTGTCACAGGACATCACGCCTGTCCCCAGGGGCTGCCACAGGATGTCACACCTGTCCCCAGGGGTGGTCATAGGATATCACATTTGTCCCTCGGAGCTGTCACGGGAAGTCACATCTGTCCCCAGGGGCTATCACAGGTCACTATGTCCACCCCAGGGGCTGTCACAGGACATCACATGTGTCCCTATGGGCCATCACAGGATGTCACACTTGTCCCCAGGGGCAGTCACAGGACATCACGTCTGTACCCCAGGGCTGTCACAGGACACCACGCTCACCCCAGAGACCACCACTAGACATCACACCTGTCCCCAGGGACCATCCCAGGCTGTCACACCCATCCCCAGGGGCTGTCACAGGACATCACATCTGTCCCTAGGGGCTGTCACAGAATGTCATACCCATCTCCAGTAGCCATCACAGGGCATCATACCTGTCACAGGATGTCACACCTGTCCCGGGGTGGTCACAGGAAGTCACATCTGTCCCCAGGGGCTGTCACGGGACATCACACCCATCCCCGGGGGCCGTCCCAAGCTGTCACACCCGTCCCCAGGGGCTGTCACAGGACATCACATGTGTCCCTATGGGCCATCACAGGATGTCACACTTGTCCCCAGGGGCAGTCACAGGACATCACGTCTGTACCCCAGGGCTGTCACAGGACACCACGCTCACCCCAGAGGCCACCACTGGACATCACACCTGTCCCCAGGGGCCATCCCAGGCTGTCACGCCCATCCCCAGGGGCTGTCACAGGACATCACATCTGTCCCTAGGGGCTGTCACAGAATGTCATACCCATCTCCAGTAGCCATCACAGGGCATCATACCTGTCACAAGATGTCACACCTGTCCCAGGGGTGGTCACAGGAAGTCACATCTGTCCCCAGGGGCTGTCACGGGACGTCACACCCGTCCCCGGGGGCCGTCCCAGGCTGTCACGCCCGTCCCCAGGGGCTGTCACAGGACATCACATCTGTCTCTAGGGGCTGTCACAGAATGTCATGCCCATCTCCAGTAGCCATCACAGGGCATCATACCTGTCACAGGATGTCACACCTGTCCCAGGGGTGGTCACAGGAAGTCACATCTGTCCCCAGGGGCTGTCACGGGACGTCACACCCGTCCCCGGGGGCCGTCCCAGGCTGCCACGCCTGTCCCCGGGGCCTCTTCCTCCTCCAGTCTCCCGTTCATGTCACCGCCTCCACACATCCTGCCCTGGCCACCTCAGGTCCAGCCGCTCACGTCCTCTCACTCGCCCTCACGGCCGCGCCCTTCGTGGCCTTGGGGATGCTTGCCGTCCTCAGCCGTGTTTCTGCGTCTTCCCCTGACCGGCCGGCCCCCGTCACAGCGCTGGAAGGTGCTGGGCTCGCCTCTTGGCGTTTGCACGCAAAGCAGATAAACCCAGGTGTGGCGCTACCCCCGATCCACCCCACCGCACCCCTGGGCCCCTGCACCAGCCTCATCCTGTTTCTGCCTCAGAGCGTCCTGTCGCCCGGGAAGGCCCCTGAGGTGTCCTCAGCTAGACTGTGACCTCTTGGGGGCAGGGGGCTGGCCGTCCTCTTTCCCAGCAAAGAGCCCACCTCATAGATGCTTTTAGGTGGATGAATGCACTTTGTGCCCCATGAGAGGCTGCAGCGATGAAGCATACCCCGGTCTCTGGCGGCCAACTGAGTCCTCGGACTCCCAGAAAGGAGAGGGGGGTCAGCCTCCCGAAGACCAGACTTCGTTGGCTGGGCGCGTGGGCTCACGCCTGTCATCCTAGCAGGAGGAGGCCGAGGCGAGAGGACAGCCTGAGCCCAGGGTTTCGAGACCAGCCTGGGCCACTTGGCGAGACCTCGTCTCTACCATAAGTCGAAAATTAGCCGGTCGTGGTGGCACATGCCTGTGGCTCTGGCTACTTGGGAGGCTGAGGCGGGAGGATCGCCTGAGCCCAGTGGGTCGAGACTGGGTGGCCGTGAGCGTGCCCCTGCACTCCAGCCTGGGTGATGGAGTGAGACCCCGACTCAAACAAACAGGCCCCCAGAATTCATGCGAAAGCCACCGCCCAGCTGGCTGCTTTCCCGCCACCATGTAAGGGACCAGGTTTGAAACACACACGAGAGTCATTTCCAAACGTCAGCCCCTTGCGGGTTCCCCGAGAGGTAGGCCGGCTTCCTGGTCTCACGGAGGAGCAGGTTCATGCCCCCGTGGGAGAAGCAGGAAGCCCGAGGTCCCCGTGGCTGGGCCAGTCAGAGCGAGACCCGGAAGCCGGGTCCTCGCTGCCTTTGACTTCTGCATTTTGCCCCAGATCACACTTCTTCCAGGACAGAAGGGGAAACGTGGAGCAGAAACCTGCTTGGGCAGATATCTGCACAGCTGCCAACAGTCCGGACCAAGCTGCCCACATCCCAGCACCCCATCCCAGCACCGGGTGCGAATGGGGCCCGAGCCCGCCCTTCCTAGACCTCAGTCCCATGAGGGCAAAGGCCTGGAAATGCACGATGACCCAGCAGGGAGAGCACGGCAAGGGGGCTGGCTCTGTTTCAGAAAGACACAGAAACAGTCAATTCACTTAGTCCAGGAGGTGGGCTTTGCGGGATGCATAAGAGTTTGTCAAGCAGGCCAAAGGAAACAAACATCTTTGAGCCTTGGTTTCCCCATCTGCGAAGGAAACCAGCGGCATCTCCTTCAAAAAGTGGCCTGGAGAATTGAATGAGGTGCTGTGTGCAAGGTGCCAGGCCCAGACACGCCACAAAGTGTCAGCCGCGGACAGGAAGGCCGTTGTGCAGACAGGGGTCTGTGTTCTTCACGTGTGCGTCCTCTCTGGCTGGTGGGTGAGGGAGAAACAGAAACCTCGCGGGTGGGAGGCTGACTCGAGACCCCGCGGGAGTGAGGGTGGGGTGGTCATATTCGATGAATCTGTCCTCTGCCCTCGAGGGCAGAACTGGCTTTGCCAGAGTTCAAGGTCTCGGCCCACAAGCCCACAGCACCAAGGCTACCTGTGGGCTGCACTGCTGCAGGCTTTTGCTTATTTGCCTGCTTTAGTTCATGTGTGTGCATTTATCAAGTGCCTGCTGTGTGCGGCACACCCCCGTTGTCTGAGCTCGGCCTTGGCTGCCTGGGTGTGGGCGGACCCGAACTTGCGAACGCCCTCCTGTCTCCAGAAGCCGCCCACCACCTGCACTCACAGCCTTCTCCGGCTGGCCTGGGCTTCTTGCTAAATCAGGGCGGCTGGCCCTCAGCCCGGGGACCGGGGATGGTCCTCTCCACCCAGCCTCCACTCTCACCAGCCTGGCCATGTCTGACCCGCTGGACTCCGGGCCGGAGGAGAGTGACACGCCCTCCACCCCAGAACCTGCCGGTGGCACGCAAAGGACCGGGCCCTGCCTGCACCGGCTCCAGGGCACGACCTGCGTCCACATCCTGTCACCTGGTGACTCAGCCCTGAGGGTGGCTCGGCCGGGACTTCCCCACGCTGGGCCTGGGGGAGCTGGGCCTCCTGCCTTGTGGAGAGAGCCAGGCCTTGGCGGGGGGTCCCCATCCTGAGACTCCCCGCTCAGCAGCTGGGCAGCAGCCCTGCCTGGCCCCCGAGCCGAGAGGACACACCTGGCGCCCGTGCTCCCCGCGGCTCTGCGTGTGTCCCGCCTCGCTTCCCGATGGCCTCCGAAGGACTCGAGGACGCAGAAGGGCGCGCCGTGTGGGTCTGCGCCCCAGCTCCCACCCAGGGCTCGGGAAACCTTTGGGGAAGGGACGTCCGGTGGAGGCCGACCCGGTCGCTGGCTCCCACCGCCTCCGCGAGCCTCGCTGTCCCTGTCCCTGCCACCCTCGCGCTGGCGTTGCCACGCAGGCCAGGGCCTGGCACTGCCACGCAGGCCAGGACCTGGCGCTAGGCCGGTGTGGGGGCTGCGGGCCAGCGCTTGTTGTTTCCTGGCCGAAGGCACCCTCATGGGGAGGGAGGCCGCCCCGGACCCCAGGGCCGCAGGGCTAGCGACTGCCCCTGCCCAGGCTTCTCCCTCGTCGGGGCCAGGAGTGGACACAGAGGCCACTGAGCCCTGCAGCCTTCGGGACCGAGGGGAGGGGCTGGGCTGGGTTTTGAACAGGAGGGGGCGGGGAGAAGGGGGAGGAGACCACGGCGAGGGGCGAGGGGCCCCGCGTGGGCGAGGAGGGCACGGGAGGCGAGGAGGCGCCCACCTGCTGCCGTCTGCGAGGCTGGCGTGGCGGCAGGAGGGGGTCCCGCACCCCTCCCACGGCAGCCCCACCCTGCTGGGGTCCCCGTGGGATCCGGAGGCTCCAGTCCGCCTGGAAGGCGGAGTGTGGGTCCTTCTCACGACACCTCGGTCCCACGGGGGCCGGGTACGGCAGCCATGTCCTCGCAGTCCCCAGCCAGACGGGGCGGCGAGGCGGAGCCCACGGCGGCGGGGAGGTGCCCGGGGTGCTGAGTCGGGCTCCAGGGTGGGGACAGCGGCAGCCACTCTCCGGTTCTCACCACCACCCTGGTCCCAGCCTCCCCACAGCCCTGGGGAGGGGGAAACGGAGGCCCAGAGAGGCGACATGCTGACAAAACGGCGGTGCACAGTGCTCCGTGCTGGTACCCACTAAGCACTCCATGCCAGGGTCCAGGCCTCCCCGGCCCTGGAGCAGGTGGGGGCCGCAGCCCAGACAAGGCCAGCCTGTCCCCGGTCACACGGCCGAGAAGCGCCCCAGCCTGGACTTGAACCCGTGCCGGTGACTCCAAGCCCAGCAGTGTGTCCTCCTGCCGTGACATCCACACCCTCTGCCCCGAGGCCGGGCACGGTTCCTCTCTGAGGCGCCAGCGGGTGCGGTGGGGCAGACGCGGCGTGGCCCTCGGCCACGTGCCCCAGCCTCTCTCCCAGCCCTGCTGGGCCGCGCCGGGCCGCGTGAGAATGGGCCCCTCTCACCCTGGGACCTGCCGCTGACCACGGACCACATCCTCCTACGGGAAGGAGGTCACCTTCCTCCTATCTGCCTCCTCGCGGTCGGCTGGGGAGGGGGCCGGGTGGGGGCGAGGGTCACCTCATTGTTGTCTTATATGGTCATTGAAGTCCCCTGGGACCTCCTCCAAGGGCCAAAAATAATCCGAGACACAGCAGCTGCGTCCAGCACGCAGCGCGGCCCGGCCATCTGCTCTGGTGCAGAGCCCGTGTCTGTCGGTCCGTCGGTGCCTCCCGGGTCTGCTCTGCCTCAGCCGCCATGCCCCGCTTCTGCTACGCCGCGTACCTTTCCCTCTTTCACTCCCGCTCCGCTCCCGCCAGGTCCGCCGCG
>NW_007047438.1:16568-18074 GCF_000164805.1 Carlito syrichta
TCCAGCAAGGCCCAAGACCGGGGCGGGGGCCACATACCCCAGTGGGCTTCCGGTGCCACCAAGGCTGCTCTGCCTGCTCCCAAGTGGCACTTGCCAGGTGGCGGCCACGGTGCGGGTGGGGACGTCGGGGCTTACCTGGTCCACTCCCGTCGTCCCTGCTGGGCCTGAGCTTCACGGGCATCTGCGCTCTGCTGCTATTCATAGCCAGAGGGCGGAGAGTCAGAGGAAGTGCCCGTCAGGCGGGAGGAAGCGTGGGCGGCATGCAGGGGCGGGTTTGGGGGCCCTGGAGCCCACCCAGCTCGCACACGGCGGGAGCAAGCCTCCCCGCGCCCCCCTTCCCCGTCGGGGCGATGAGGCTCCCGGTCTGCACTCGCCCTGGAAGCGGGTCTGGGGGTCAGAGCAGACGCCTCGCGGACTCTCCAAGGATGGGGGAGGGAGCTCAGAGAGTGAATGAATGGGTGAGTGAACAATGCCCCGAGCCACGACGTCCTCCCGCCGGCCCTGGCGTCTTCTGGACGTTCGCAGCTTCACCTTGTGAGGGCTTCCAGCGTGCCGACCTTCGAGGGTTTAAGTTTCTCGCAGCCGAACATGCTGGGAGTGAGGACAAGGGCGGGGGTGGCCAGGGGGCTGGGAAGACCCTGGAGAGACGTGGCCAAGAGGCGCCCCGCGGAGGGGCTGTGCCTTTTCTGGGGCGCAGAGGCCTCCCGCGGGCCGTCCCTCGTCCGGGAGGCTGGCGTGCTGCGTCTGTCCCATCCTCTGGGGAGAGGGAGTCTCGGTGTCACTCGGCCGCAGTCCCGGAAAGCCACGGGGACGGGGTCCCCCCGGCCTTCTGCGGCCACCGGTCTGCGCGAGGGCTGACGGGCTCCCGCTCTCACAGGGCCACGGACCCCGTGCTGAAGGCCATCAAGGAGGGGGACGAGGAGGCCTTGAAGGCCATGGTCATGGAGGGGAAGAACCTCGCGGAGCCCAACGGGGAGGGCTGGTTGCCACTGCACGACGCCGCCTACTACGGCCAGCTGGGCTGCCTGAGGGTCCTGCAGCGAGGTGAGGGCCGGGCCGCCGGCGGGAGGGAGGGCAGGGCTGGGGCTGGGGCGAGGGCCATCTCAGGCCGGCGGGGGGCGGGGCTGGGAGGAGAGGGCCGGCAGGGGTGAGGGGGCAGGCGGAGGGCGGACTCGGCTGGTGACTGCCAGGTGGCGCACCCCGGGGGTCCAGCTTCAGCCCAGGGCCTCCTGGGGAGGAGGCCAGGCGTGGACACCCCCGGGCGGAGTCCCAGCCGCTGAGCCGGGCGAGGGGACTCGCCTGCGCCCCTCCCAACGCCCTGCTTCTGGGCCCCCGAGGACCAGAGCGCCTCCTTCCTGGAAAAGGAATGAGGGAGGGCTGGCCTTGGGGGAGCCACTGCCTGCTTGTTCCAGAATGTTCCAGGGTTGATCTGGTGTGAAAAGCCGGCAGCTGTGCCCGTGCCCTGCCAAGGCCGCCGCCCGCCGCCGAGGCCACCCCCCAGCCGCC
>NW_007047439.1:0-4963 GCF_000164805.1 Carlito syrichta
GAGCGAGCAGTGGCGGCGCTGCCCGTCACGGTGGGAGAGGAACTCAATATGGAGATCCCTTGCAAGCCAGCTGCCAGGGTTTCTTTTCCCATCCAAGAAATGCTTTTTAAGCAAAGAAATGTTGTTCATACTGAAGAGCTGTGAATTTGAAGAGGAAAATAAGCACTTCATTCTAATAGTGAGTAAAACCACTCTCCAGGCACAGCCAGCGTGAACAGTCCGGGCCCAGGTGAGATTTTAGGTTTTTTGTCTTTCAGTTACAAAGCCTTTCAACCTCCATGAGCACCTTCCTTCACCAACCCAGGACTTGGGGGCCCACAGCACATTAGACTGCTCTGGGAGTCACACAACAAGACGCAAAATACATTCTACTTACTGTGTGGCTTCTGCGAGCTGCCCTGCCTATGGCTCGGCTGCTGGGAGCACTGGTCTCTGGGTGAGGGATGTCGGTATTCACAAGCGGAACAAAAACTCAGCAGAACTGCACGTCAGCCAGGAAAGAGAGCTGCCCCTGCAACTCAAAGAAGGGGTGAATCAAGGGGATCCTAGAAACAGTTCATGTGGTTGTGTAACCACCGACTCAGAAATGTCTTGGCTGGCCAGGGAAGGAAGGGCCTCCGGGTTCCTGCTGGTCGCAGACCTCCAGAAGAAGAGGACAGCAGCTCACCAGGTCCAGAATCCCAGCAGGCCTGTTCTGAAACAGACAGCCTTGATTCAAAGGTCTTACACATCTGTCTTCAAGCAGCCTTCTTTCTACCCCGTGACCCCACAGTGGGAATCTCCTTCCCAAGGTCACATGAACTTCCACACACTCAACTTGGCTGGTGTGGCCCTCAAACCACTGGGAATTTGACCCCTGTGGTCAGCCCTAATGGCTGGCAGGCCCAGTCCTGCTGCACCCATTATCTCTGCTCTCCAAGTAGAGAAAAAGGACACTAATATGTCTTACAGAGACACTGGTGCCCTGACAGTTATGGCAACAGATTCTTTGTGCACATTGTAAAAAGGCTCAAACCAGAGCTTCTGAAAAAACAGCTCCTTAACCCATGAACACACATAAAACACCAACAAAATCATCAAGATTCAGACCATGGCATTTTCTGTTGCCTTAGTCTCAACCAAGCAAGAGGGATTAAATATAATTTTCAAAAACTGTAACCTCTGAAGAAGTCACTATTTTGAATGGATTGAGAAACCTCCCAAATTCTTTATTGACTGTTTTTTAACGTGATAAATGGGATTAGGGGGAATTGGTCCAACCAGGTTGAGCCCTTCTGTTTCTTTTGTTTGAAGAAAAATGTTAATCAGATTTCACCATTTCTGTGCCTTTCAAAAGTTGTTCTCTGCTAAGAAACACAAACAAACTGCTTTGAACCAGCGGCTGCAGGGCAAACTCCTCAGGTCCCCAGAGTCATAAGTAGTCACTCGAGAAATGCATCCTTGCTGACACCCTAGGTTCTAGAATGAAGCCTGTTTTCATGCCAAAAAACAAGTCAAACAAGGGATAGTTCCTTCCGCTCTGCCCGCGGAGACCCACTTATCTTCTACCTGTCTGCAGCCACTCAGCAAATGCTCACTGAGCCAACAGAACAGGCCGTAGGCCTTTCCACATACAGTATACCTTCCACTGGGGGATAGGGGCACACAAGCAGAATAAATGAGTGTGTTCCATGGCAACACACTGGATTTTATCTACGAGAGAGAAGTCAGGAGGGAAGTGGAGGATTGCCATTCGAGACCATGGGGCAGGCCTCAGTGAGGAGGAGGCCTTTGAGCAAAGATGGCTAAAGGCGAGGAGGGAGTCTGGTAGGGCTGGAGGACAAAGGCTGCATGCCAACAGCGGCAGCCAGGACCCTGTGGGCAGGGGGAGAGCAGGTGGGGCCTCTGGGATTGGGCAGGTGGGCACAGAGACTACTTGGCTTTGAGTCTGCAGCAACCACCAGGTGGGGACAGGCCAGGGCAGCAGGCAATGGCCAGCATCAGGGTGATGGCAGAGGGACCTGGACAGGTTTAGAGAGGCGATGCAATCTGCTGTCAGAACTATGGCTGTGTTCATTCTGAACAGTGAGGACAGAGATGGGAAGATGGGTGGAGTAGGTATGCAGCAGGGTCCTGAGGTTCCCTCCACACCTGATAAGGCTTAAATGCCTGTGGGATGCCTGTGCAAAGCCACAGAAGAGCCCAGAACCCGGGACATCCCAGGCACAGTCCTACAGGCACCAATGCCTGTGGCAAATGGTCCAGTGGGAAGCTGCCGAGGCGCCCGGCCCTTGACAGCACACTCCCATGTCTGCAAAAGTCTCCCTCCAACAGCCATCAACGTGGGACCTTTGTCCCTTCCATGTGTATTCACAGCCAGGAGCCTGAGATGAAGACTGGCTGGTGCTTCATAAATGTTAGAGAGTCACCTCCTAGCTCCCAGAAGAAGCCGCCATCATACTGTGCATCTATGGACAGGCAAAACCTAGGCTGTCATCCAACTGACAGATCCAACCTGACAAAATAAAGATAAGCCAAGCAGATGGCACTGGGCACCTAGCCAACAATAGCAGAACACACTCACAAAAGGAGACTATCTGTAAGAAAAAGCCTCAAGAAATGTGTTTTATTTTATTAAGCTCTGGGAGAGTTTCTTTTTTCTCTATTTCAATAGCTTTGGGAACACAAATAGTTCTTGGTAACATGGATGCACTGTGTAGCCTCAAGAAACTTTAAAGATTGAAATTATCCAGAGTTTATTCTCTGACCATGAATACATTAGAAATCAACAACAGAAAATTATCTGTAAAACCTCCCAATATTTAGAAATTAAATAATATATCTCTTTTTTGTTGTTGCTGAGTTGGAGTCTAACTCCTTCACCCAAGCTGAAGTGCAGTGGCATGCTCATGGCCATCCCAGTGTCGACCTGCTGGGCTCTGGCGATCCTTCTGCCTCAGCCTTCCAAGTAGCCGGAACTATAGATGCGTGCTACCATGCCTGGCTATTTTTTATTTTATTGTAGAGATGAGGTCTCATCAAGTTGCCCAGGCTGGTCTCGAACCCGTCCACTTGCCTCGGCCTCCCAAGGTGCTGGGATTCCAGGCTGAGCCACCAAGCCCAGTCACAATATATGTCTTAAAAAAAAAATCCAGGCTGGGCATGGTGGCTCAAGCCTGGAATCCCAGCACTTTGGGAGGTCAAGGTGGTAGGATCACCTGAGCCCAGCAGGTCAAGGCTGCAGTGGCCGAGTGTGCCACTGCACTCCAGTCTGGGCGACAGAGTGAGCCTCCAACTCCAACTCAAAAACAAAAACAAAACCATAGGTCAAAAAGAAATCACAAGGGAAATTAGAAACTGAATGAAGACAAAAATACAAGTCAAATTTTGTAGAATGCAGCTAAATCAGAGCTGAAAGAGAAATCTACAGTAGTTTTAAACGCTTATATTTGAAATAGAAGAGAGTTCCAAAAGCATCTAATTTTCCACCTTAAGAAACTAAATACACACCCAAAACCAAAAAAGGTAGAAAGTGAGAAATAATAAATAATAAAATTCATTGAAATAGGCCTGGCACAATGGTTCATGACTATAATCCCAGCACTTTCGGAGGCCAAGACCAGAGGATTGCTTGAGACCAGAAGCTCGAGACCAGCTTGAACAACATAGTGAGACTCCATCTCTACAAAAAATCAAAACATTAGCTGGGCATGGTGACATGCATCTGTAGTCTCAGCTACTTGGGAGGCTGAGGTAGAAGGATCATCTGAGGCCAGGAGGTGGTGCAGAGAGCCATGATTCGGTCACTGGACAGAGTGAAACCCTGACTCAAAAAGAAAGAAATCACTGAAATAGTAAAGAGATATGAACAATAGAGAAAAATCAATGAAACCAAGAGGTGTTTATTTTAAAAGACTGATAAAATTGGTACATCTTAGACTGACCAAGGAAAATGAGACAAAATTAATTACCAATGTAGAGAATGAAAGATGGCTCATTATTACAGACTACACAGACGTTAAAAGGATAATAAGGAAATAGTCTGAACAACTTTATGCCAATAATTTGACACATAGGATGAATTGGACAAAGTCCTTAAAAGACAGAAATTACCAAAATTTACTTAGTATCACAATGATGACGTGAATAGCCCTATAGCTGGGTGCAGAAGTTGAATCTGTAATTCAGACCCTTTCCACAAAGAAAACATCAGGCCCAGATAGGTGAATTGCACCACACATGTTAGGAATAAATCAGACCCGCCCTACACAACATCTCACATAACAGAGGAAGGGCACTCCTGACCCATTTCTTTAAATTTTTTGTTGTTGGGGCCTCATTCTGTCGCCCAGGCAGGAGTGCAGTGGCAAGTTCACAGCTCACTGCAGCCTTGATTTCCTGGACTCAAGCAATCCTCAGCCCCCCAAGGAACCCACCACCAAGCTCAGCTAATTAATCCGACTGTCTGCATTGATGAGGTCGCTGCGTTGCTCCTGGGCTCAGGCCATGCACCCGCCTTGGCCGCCGCCAGGGCTGGGGTGGCTGGCGGTGGCCACTGCGCCCGGCCCGGACCCATCTCTGACACCAAGCCCCACGGAGGCAGCAGGAGAGCGGAGTCGGGAGTAAGGTGGTCCAGGAGCTCAGTCCCCCGAGCCCGTGGCCGCATGTCATCAAGCGGCATCAAGCAGGACATTGGCAGGATGACGATCCTCCACTGCAGGCTCTCCCGGGAGGACAGGCTTGTGGCGACTGAAGCCAGGCCGCGCCACCCGCTTGGGTGCCCGGCTACCCAGAAGAGCCACGAGGCCACGCAAACAAGTGCAGAAAAAGCACAAGGAAAATGTCGCCCACACGCGAGGTGGTGGCTCTTGGAAGAAGGGGAAGAGGGGGCCCGCCCACAATTGGTCAGTAACAGCTGCAGACTTCACCGCTGACGTTACACTCCGCCCTCAAATGGAAGCCCCGCAACAGGACGTGGAAAGCT
>NW_007047439.1:5592-11394 GCF_000164805.1 Carlito syrichta
CCCGGGCTGGAGGGCAGGGGCACGCTCCGGCCACCGCAGCCGCCCCCGCTGGGCTGCGGCCCTCCCTCCGCCTCCGTCTTCGCAGAGGCAGGAACTACAGGCGCGTGCTACCACGCGAGGCTTATTTTCTTTCTCTCTTTCTTTTTAAAATTTACCGTAGAGACGAGATCTCGCCAAGTTGCCCGGCTGGTCTCGAGCCCTTGGACTCCGGCAGTCCTCTCGCCTCCCAGAGTGCTGGGTTGACAGGCGGCAGCCACCACAGCCAGCTTGCTTGCTTTTCATCCCGGACTAAGGCACATCTTTTCCTTGTCGTCTCTCCTCTTTTCAGCATAACTTAAAAGGACTTTTTGACTATTCATAGCGTTTTTTATGATTTTGGACATTTGTCTTCTTTTCAATCCGTTTCACCCCTGAGTCGTCTTATTTCCACCTTGCATTTTTTTATATGCCAAGCAACGTGACTGGAGGGATGTCTCTATGTCTCTTTCTCTTTGTCATCAGCATCACTTGCGGTTGTGTGCCTAGAAAGCTCCGAAAACACAATCCATCTGTCTTAAGTTGTCCTTTCAAAATTGCTGGAATCATGCTCTCCTTTCTTGACATTGTTTTTGAATGCGTCTTCCTAAAGTCTGGGATATACTTAAGACTCTGGCAGAATACCATCTCCTGAGATGGCTGATGTTTTCTCCCAATTTTTCCTTAAATATGGGAGTTGAATTTTGCAGTAGTAGTTTCCTAGTTGCTCTCTCTGGCTTCTGAAAAGATGAAATTCACCAGAGAAGACAAAACAACATCAGAAATGGAGTCACTTGCCGCAAGCAGCACACAAAGCCATCTGTGTTCGCGTGTGCTCATGCCTGTATCACTGACCTTGTGGCCTGGAGCAAGTGGCTACATTGATCTGGGCCTCATCTGTAGAACACCGGCTTTGAACAACAGCAGGTGCTTCAGCTCCACGCAGCACTGAGATTCCATGCCTGTTTTGCCACTGGGTGCCGGAGGTTTCTCCTATGTCTGAAGAGTCATGAGGATGGTGCATAAGGATTCAGGACTGTGGCTGCTGGAGCTGTTCTGAAGCTATCTCTCAGTGACCGAGGCACATGCAGCTCCTGAGCCAGACTTGCCTGCCCAAGCCCTGAACCTCTTCTAGCACCACGTTTGCTGAGGCTGCTGCCACCACTGTTGCTGGTGGTGAAAGAAACTGACCATGGTAATAGCAGTGCGTGTCAGTCTCCCCCCAGGTGCTGGTATAGTTTGCACAGCACCCTAAGCGGTGTCAGCCATGCAGAGGTCTGGACTGGCACTTGACCACTTAATCCTCCAGCAGCTCTCTGGAGTGGCAACAGTTATGGTCTTCATCTTGACAGTGGGCACAGAGTGGCTAAGGACTTAGTCCACAGCGATACAAATGACAGTAGAAGAACTAGGAGTCAAACGCAGGCAGTCTGGCTTTGAAGTCAGGGCTGTCCCCACTTCCCTGTGCCCTTCAGGGAACGTGGGCCATCTGCCTCCAAAACCCTACTCCCTGGTGGCACCTCTGTCTCAAGCCCAACCCATTAGGTGCCAGGCCCTGATGGATGCTTTGTGCTCTGCCTTTCTGTGACAGGGCTTAGCTGTAGTGTAGGCTTACTTTTGTGGCCAGTATAACCTCTTTGTTTACCCATTTCAGATGACACTAAGTTGAAAACTGTACAGGGTGTCATGACAAGGTACTGCAGTGATTATGGCATGTTGATGATTTGATCTACTTCTCCAACGATGCTGTGACTAGCAAAGTGCTTCTGAATGCTGTACTGGAAGTTACTGCAGTTGTGGAAGAAAATAAAGTGTCAAATGAACTGAAAGCAATCAGAGTAAGTAAAGTCTGAGTTCATGGGGGACATCTTCTCTTCATCGCAGGGCTTCATGTTGCCTTCCTTGGGTTTAGTTCAACTCCCAGACATGGCCCGGCAAAGGGAAAGAGAGTGGAATGTTCCTTCAAGGGGGTGCTTCTGTTCTTTATAATTTCTGTTCCAAAGGATAAACAGTGGTCCTTGTAAATCATCCAGTGAGATACAAATTGATCATTCAGAAAGTAAAGTTTGCTTATAAATTTATGTCATGGAAAACATTGTAAACAGGTTTATACCAACCGTCTAGTGTTCTTAAAAAGTTATTGTTAAAATGATAATTATTGGACCCTTTGTAACCTGATTAGTTCCTTTTTCATGTAAAAATAGTATTTTATGGTATAAATTTGTGGAAGTAGAATTGCTAGGTTAAAGTGTATGTGAATTTAATAATTTAATGGTTATCATCAAATTAACATTAATATTATTATACTCAAGATAAGAAGACTGTCTGTTCCCCACTGTTGACAAGGATGTAGATGGTATCTATCTTTGAAGTCTTTGATAATCTAATAAGTGAAAAATGATCTCATAATTTTAATTTGCACTTAAGCCTTACAGCACATTAACTTTTTACATTTTTTTGCATGAATTATTTTCATGGTCTCTGTCCATTTTTGTTGAGTTCAACTTATTCTCTTGTCAAAGGTCTTATACATTAGGGAGATTACAGAGTTTTTTTATTGTTTCTTCTTAGAGATGAGGTCTTGCTCTGTCACCCAGGCATGATCATAGCTCAGTGCAGCCTCAAACTCCTAGACTCAGGTGATCCTCTCATCTCAGCCTCCAGAATAGCTGAGACTGTGAGTGTGAACCATCATGCCTGCCAAGATTAAATCTTTTTAAGGAAAATTATTATTTGAAAATATTACAGGTATTTTTCCCAAGATCATCCTTTGACTGTTTTATATAGTTATGATTTATGTAGTTAAATGTGCCTGTCTTTTCTGTGTGACTTTTGGACTCTGTAAGAATTTGTAGATGGGCTTATTTCACTTTTTTTTCTGAGTTGCGATCTTAGTCTGTCTTTCCTCAGGCTGGAGGGCAGTGGCACTTCACAGTCATCACAGTCTTGACCTCCTGGGCTCAGGCAATCCTCCTGTCTTGGCCTCCCAAGCAGCTGGGACTGTAGGCATGCACCACCATGTCTAGCTGATTTTTTTTTTTTTTTGAGTTGGAATCTCACTCTGTTGACCAGGCTGGAGTGCAGTGGCATGGATCATATTTCACTACAGCCTTGACCTCCTGGGCTCAGGCAGTCCTCCTGCCCTAGCCTCCCAAGCGCTGGGACTACAGGCATGCACCACCATGCCCAGCTAATTTTTTGATTTATTGTAGAGACAGGGTCTCACCAAATTGCCCAGGCTGATTTCAAACCCTGGGTTCAGGCAATTCTCTTGCCTCTGCCTCCCAAAGTGCTGGGATTACGGTGTGAGCCACCACCCCCGGCCTGGTTCACTTCTTATTAATATTCACTGAGCTTTTCCTCAGAAAAGTATTTGTTTATTGACATTTAATCTGTCTGGATTTTTTTTCTTTTTTTGGTGCGCAGACTGAAAGAACAAACCAGACATTTCTTTTCCTTATGGATAGCCAGTCAGCCCACTGAGTCACTCACTGTTCCCTACTGGTCTGGAAGGAAGCCTGTGTGTGTGTGACTGTCAGTCCTGATGCTTATACCAGGGCCCCAGTGTCGTCACTGTGATAGGTGGTAAGCAGGTTTCCCTTCATTACTTGTATTTGCGGGTAAATTTTTCTGGCTCTTCACATGTTCTGGAGGAGTCTTAGAATCTTTTTTTTCTCTTCTGCTCAGATTTATTTTAGATGGCACTGAGTTCATCAATATCACCTAGGCTAATTGATAACTTGGATCATATTGAGTCTTCTCTAACCACAAATTATGTCTGTCCGTTTACGAGGGGAGACCCCAAAAAACAAAATTTATTTATAAAAGATTATGTGTTCTTATGTGGTTAAACTTTAGTCATCTTCAAAATTTAATACAGTACACCTATTGAGATGCCTTTCCACTGCTCAACAGTTTTTGAACTTGTCAATTTTGATTCCTTTTAGTGCTTATGCCATTTGTTTGTTTGTTTATTTGTTTCACCTTTTCCACGTTGGCAAAACATTTCCCTTTGAGGACTTTTTTCATCTAGGGAAACAAAGTCACTCAGGGTAAGACTAGGAGAACAAGGGGGGTGGAGCACAGGGATCATGCTGGTTTGGGTCAAAAGCTGCTGAACACTCAGCGCGGTGTGGGCAGGTGTGCATGTAAATCATCCATCATGAAATGGGTAAATAGAATATTCACTGAAGCCAAAAACAGCCTGTCACACTGGCTGGTACACTGATGCCAGTGAGTTTCTAGAATACTTACCTAGCAGGGAAAGCCTGTACTACAAGGGGCCTGCCTTCCAAAAGACAATCCCAGTTTTTTTCGAGTCCCTCCCTCGTATTGGAGCCTTTCTTTATATTCTTTTTACTCTGCAATAGTTTTCATCATTTAGTCTCTCTACATTTCCTAAGTTGATATTCAAGAATTTTTTTGTTTCTTCCATTGTCAACATAATTTTATATTGCATTTTCAATTTTTTTCTTCCTATATGGACAGGAAAGCTATTGAATTTTTAATGTATTTTGGAATTCAACAAACTTATTGTGTTTTTACCTACTTTATAAAAATACTTGAGCCAGGCCTGGTGGTGTGTGTCTGCAGTCTGAGCTACTTGGGAGGCTGAGGTGGAAGGATTGCTTGAGCCCAGAAGTTTAAAGCTGCTGTGAGCCGTGATCATGCCACTGCACTCCATCCTGGGTGATAAAGTGAGAATGTGACTCAAAAAAACAATTATTTGAGATGCAACTTATTAATATTATAGTTAATGCTTGATATCATCTTTCTCAATTTAAAAAAATAGTTTGTACATATAAAAATAGAATAATTTAAACCCTAGAATTGCATTGTTCAGTCTGGTGGCCTTCAGCCACATGCAGCTACTTAAATTTATGAAAACTAAATGCAGTTTATAGTTAGGCATGGTGGTACAAATCTGTAGTCCCAGCCACTTTGGAGGCTGAGGCAAGAGGGTCGATATCCTTGAGCCCAGGAGTTCAAAATCAGCCTGGGCAGCATGAAGATACCCCATCTCTAAAATTTTTTAAAACCGAATATAATTTAAAATTAGTTTCTCAGCTTTATTGGCCACATTTCAAGTGCTAAATGCTAAATGTAGCTAGTGAGTACCAAACTGGGCAGTACAAAGTCCTTGGATAGCTTTGGTCTAGATGCTGCAAAATGATAGGCATGTGCCTGTAGTCCCAGCTTCTCAGGAGGCTGAGAAAGAAGGATCACTTGAGCCCAGGAATTTGAAGTCACAGTAAGATAGGATCGTGCCACTATACTCCAGTCTGGGTGACAGAGCGAGTCTCTGTCTCTAACAATTACAAAAGAAAGAAAGAAAGCTTAAAATGGAAACATGGATTATGAGGCTCATCCTGATCCTGGAGATGTTAAAATGTGGGGAAAGGAGCATCTGGGTATCCTGGTCCTATTGGTAGTAGGCTATCATTTGCTTGTTCCCATTTTTGTCTTGGTAAAGAGTGTTCATGTCCGCTCACAATCCTTGTTTTTATAAATCAGTAATAGTGTGCGGTCGCTCATGCCTGTAATCCCAGTACTTTAGGAAGTGGAGGCAAAAGGATTGCCTGAGCCCAGGAGTTCAAGACCAACCTGGGCAACTTGGCAAGACCTCGTCTCTACAATAAATCAAAATAATTAGCCAGACATGGTAGTGCATGCCTGTCATTTCAGCTACTTAGGCAGAAGGATCACCTACGCCCAGCAGGATGAGGCTGCAGTGGTCGTGAGCATGCCACTGCAATCCAGCCTGGGTGACAGAGTGAGACTCTGACT
>NW_007047439.1:11414-15267 GCF_000164805.1 Carlito syrichta
AAAAAAAAAAAAAAAAAAAAAAATATATATATATATATATATATATATATATAAATCAGTAATTGAGTTTTCAAGTACTTTTTAGCACCTTGCAGATGGGCCTGTAGTTTTTGTTCAATATTGATGTGAAAAATGTGAGAATAAATCTCATATCATTTTAAGCCTGTACCACTCAGTGACACTAAGTACATTCACATTGTTGTGCAGCTGTCACTACATTCTATTTTCAGAACTTTTTCAGCATCCCAATAGAAACTCTCTGCCTGTTAAACAATTATTCAGTGTTTTACTTTCTGTCTCTAGGAATTGTCCTATTCTAAGTACCTCATATGAGTCGAATCATATGATGTCCATCGTTTTGTGTCTGGCTTATTTGACTTAGCTTTCTGTTTCCACGGTTCATATATGTAGTATGTATTAAAAGTTCATTCCTCTTTACTTCTGAATAACTTGCCATCGTTTGGATCATCACATTTGGTTTCTCCATCTGTTGATTGACACTGGGTTGTTTTTACATTTTGGCTGTTATAAATAATGTTATTATGAACAAGTATCTGTTTGAGTCCTTGTTTTCAGTTCTTTTTGGGATATACCTAGGAATGGAATTGCTGAATCATATGGTCATTCTGTGCTAAACTTTTTTTTTATCAATATTTTTTATTTTGATATTGTGGGGTACAGTTAGGAGTTAGGTATACAAATATGCTTCATTCAGGCCCCCTTGTTGACAAGAGGTGTCTCCCCGTCCCCAGACAGATGTTAATCACCGTTAATCCCACCTCCCTTCCCCTCCCCCCCATAGTTTCCCACCACTGTCAGTCCTTTTTCTATAGCATTACGATGGATGTTCAAGGTTCGCTATATGAGTGAGAACATGTGATACTCAGATCTTTGTTTCTGTGAGAGATCACTCAGTATTATTGACTCTAATTCCATCCAGGTTGCTGCGAAGTTAATGATTTTGTTCTTTTTTATGACTGCATAGTATTCCATCATGTTTATGTACCACATTTTTTTAATCCAGTCCTCTTTTGATGGACAGTATGGTTGATTCCAGGTTTGTCGGGGTCCAGCCCGACCTGAGGGAGTTGGACCTGCACTGGAGAGTCAGGAAGCAGCGAGAAGAAATGACTCGGAGGCAGTTCTTCTGGGATCAGTCTGATCAGGACTGAGTCCAAATTTTATTCAAACTCCTTCCACCTTATATACTATTTTCTTCAACCTTTAGCAATATGACAATTATTTGCTGGAGGCGTACGAGTTCTACAGTGCATAACGTGCTTTACAAAATATGCATCATAAGACCTGTAAATACCAGGCAAACAATTAAAATTCCATGATACATGACATGCTGACAGTAATGTAGCAAGTACACAATTTAATCAATAGCTTCACAAAGTGTTTCCCATAATGTTTAAAAAACCGTTCGTGTTTTACAATTTTTTCTAAATTCTGATTAATACAGAATTTTGAATTCTTTACTAATCTTTCATGATTATAAAATTATTTCATTAAAACTTAATTTATTATATATCTAAATAATTTTTTCTAAGTTAAATCCAAATTTAATAACTCCTTATATTTAGTTTTTAACAATTAATTTAACATTATAATCTATAAATTTATTCAAGTAACCTAATTTGTATTTTTTCTATTCACCTATTATGATTTATCATAGTGCCCTATGATTCTATAACAATTAATCCAAAACCTAATCTTAAACTTCAGAACCTTATATGAATCCTATATATCTAAACTTTAATTTTTATATTATCTAACGATTAGACTTTAATACTATGCTATATCTTATAAACTTATACCTTATCATTAATTTCTTCTTAAATCTTATAACTAACATTAACGTATGATTTTTCTTGTTACAAAACTTGAATTTATTCCTATACTATATTAAACTTATTAAAGCCACAACTTTAACCTAAAACTTAAATCTTATTTTCTGGTATATAATACATGACTACGTGTAAAGATTTCCATTGCCATGGTAGCTTGTTCACCGGCTTGATCTGAAGCAAACACCATGACAAAGGGGTTTCAGTTCGTTTCGAAACCCCCCTTCTTATTTTTCTGTCATTCAAAATATTCCGCTTAACTAGAGGCAAAAACAATACAATTAGGAAAGTTTCAGTATACTAATCAAAGGATCTTGAAGTTGGCTTACGGGAACATGAACTAAAATTATATTATGAGTAAAGGAAACTTAAAAGCTTAAACAAAACTTAGCATTCTAAAAATATCCACAATAAAGTAAATATGTATTAATCAAAAGAGGAAAATAGAGAAACACTGGTTTCAATGCCCAGCAAGCTCCGAATCTCAAATTCTCAAAGCTGGCCATAGGCACTGATCCCCAGAGCTTCCTCATGAAACGCTGAACAGTGAAAGGTAGAGGACACTAACTGCAGTGAACGATGAACTCAATGCTTACTTTACCACCAAAGTTCGCCGGACACCGAAATCGACATCCCTAAGCAGGAGTTCATAGTGCAAGGTTAAAATTCAGAAATGAGTGAAAGTGTCTAGGCTTTACTCTCCAATAGGCCCGTGACTGGGTTTTAACACTACCATATACAGGCACACTAGAGAGCAAATCCCAAGCAAAGAAAGCAGAGCAGCATACATGAATTTGTACTGTGTGAATAAAACTATAAGTGTATACATATATATTACTGAAACTTCCTGTTAAAAGGTCTGCACTCCCACTCTCTCCCCTCCTGTTCAACATAGTATTGGAAGTCCTGGCTAGAGCAATCAGAGAAGAGGAGGCAATCAGAGGTATTCAAATAGGAAAAGAGGCAGTCAAGTTATCTCTCTATGCAGATGATATGATGGTGTACCTCGAAAACCCAAGAGAATCTGTCAAAGGCCTCCTTACATTGATAAAGGCCTATGGCAAAGTCTCAGGATACGAAAATAAATGTACAAAAGACAATCGCATTTCTCTACACCAATAATAAACAAACAGAAACCCAAATAAAAAACACAATTCCATTCACAATAGCCACAAAAAAAATGAAATACCTTGGCATCTTCCTAACCAGAGACGTGAAAGACTTTTATAATGAAAATTACAAAACACTGCTCAAAGAAATCAAAGCTGACACGAACAAGTGGAAAAATATCCCATGCTCATGGATCGGAAGAATCAACATTGTGAAGATGTCCATCTTACCTAAGGCAATCTACAAATTCAATGCAATACCCATTAAATTACCAACAACTTTCTTCTCAGACCTAGAAAAAACAACACAGGAATTCATATGGAAACACAAACGTCCAAGAATAGCCAGAACAATCCTCAGCAAAAAAAACAAAGCAGGTGGTATCACAATACCAGACTTCAAACTTTACTATAAAGCTACAATCATCAAAACAGCTTGGTATTGGTACAGGAACAGGTATATAGATCAATGGAACAGAATTGAGATTCCAGAAGCAAAACCTCAATTCCTCAACCAACTCATCTTCGACAAAGCCCCCACCACCTACCAGTGGGGAGAAGAGAACCTATTCAGTAAATGGTGCTGGGAAAACTGGTTGACCACATGCAGAAGATTGAAACAGGACCCCTATCTATCCCCATGCACAAAGGTTAACTCCAAATGGATCAGAGACCTAAATGTAAAACCTCAAACCATAAGAACCTTAGAAAAGGAAGGAAATACTCGCATGGAAATCGGAACTGGCATCCAATTCCTGTACAAAACCCGAAACCCACAGGACTTAAGAGAGAAGATAGACAAATGGGACCTTATTAAACTGACAAGCTTCTGCAAAGCCAAAGAAACCATCAAGAGAGCAGGAGACAGCCTACAGACTGGGAAAAGTCTTTGCC